>NW_010164415.1:19888-24401 GCF_000695765.1 Mesitornis unicolor | reverse complement strand
CCTACACAAAACTGACAGTTGCACTCCTCTGTGGTAATCTGCCATCTGCATGGCAGCTACATGGTGCCTGCTCAGGTTTACATCTTGAATCCTGCAGGTTTCCTTTGTTTTCCAACACAACTAGTAATGATGGTCAATCTGGGAAGAGGGAAAAACAAAGAAATATGCTCTTACTGTTTTAAACTCAGAAATAAGCACTGCAGGGAACACTAATTTTCAAGCTAGTGTAAGGGTCAGAAGCATCCTTCACTCTTACTGCTGTGGCCAAAGAGCAGGCATTAGCAAAAATACAGCCTTTATTTCCTGTGGTGGGTCGGGTGACAGGTCACAGCGGGCTGACTGTACTGCTGCCGTCACAGCATACGGCTTGCACACAATGAAAATGATGTGGTAGAGAATTTGAATAGAGTGATTTGGTTATGATCCAGGCCGTTGATGGATCTGTGGAGATAAGCCTTTTAACGCTTTATAAGTTAAATGTTCATGTGCAGCTTCATTCTTAACATCATGTAAGAATTTTAAACAGCATTTAATCTGTAACCTCAGTTTCTTTCTTGCACACTTTTAAAAGTCAGTTGTAACACTTGCTCTGAAAGGTGCCTGCTTTCCTGTTTCTATCAGGCCCACAAACCATGTCCATCTTCATTTTGTTGTAGGATAAGAATGTTTCTTGTAAATAGTCTTCTCTTCTCACCTACTCCCTAAGGTGCTTAAAAGCTTCTTACCTAAACTGTTTAAAGTGTATGTGCTCTATGTTCTTCAGAGGAAGGCCTTTGCAAGGACACCTTTTTTTCCCCCCAAACGTATATTGTCATCAAGGCACAGAAAAGTGATGATACCTACAGAAGCAGCTCCCACTTTCTGGGGGGCCATTCTAGTAGCAATTAGACTGTTTAAACTTCAACTCGCTGCAGAGATTTCACCAGTGCATCTCTAGGAAGCCCAGTAGCTTTGGTGGGTTAGGTGCTCACCTCAGCAGCAGTTGCAGATCAAGCCTAGGCTGCAGGCCCACACAGCTGATCCTTCTAAGCAAAATCCTACAGCCTCCGAGGAGAAGGACTCATGCCGGCCAAAAATGTCAAGCATCTGCTCCTGCTGGAAATGCTTTGCTTCAGGCATTTCAGGAAGGGGAACACAGAGTATGTTGCCGGCAGTAAGTGTTCATGGCTATTGGAAAACTTGAGAGAAAGACCCTGGGTAGAAATATAGCCTTTTCACACACACTCCACACTCACCAAAAAGGAATAGACTCATCATAGACAATGTAATAATTAAAAAACAAAAAAGTATTAAGAGGCTGTTTGCAGCAGAACTCTGATCTTCCGGTTCCACAGCAAGCACCTGAAAGGGAAGAGCTCACAGGGTGTAAACAACACTTTTCAGAAGTCAGTATAAGATGAACTCCTAACCTTTAAGAAGTTGGTATAAGATGAACTCTTAAACAGGAGGCTTGAATAAATGAAATTTTAAAATCTTTTTCTCTCCTTACTTCAAGTTGACATCTTCTGAACAGGGCAAGACTTTCCCCTCACCTCATAAAAACAATTCTAGTTCCCCAATCTGGGCAAAGCAACAAATTTCTTGTTCACTTCCCCTGACTTAACAAAAGGCAAAACACAGCAGCCATCACAGTTCCTGACTAAGCTGTGTGCCTCTGCTGGCCTTGGTGAAACCCTGCGTGCTACAAGTAGAGCAATTCCAGGACAGTGTCCAGGAGAAAAAGTGTCGTAATGACAAGAGCACTGAATTAATGAAATAGCTGAAGTGAGATACAATCCTAAATGATGCTGGATACTTCCACCACATCCATTCTCCCCTGTTGCAGGATCTTATAAGAAACCAGGGGCAGAGGGAGGGATTATTAAAAAAAAAAATAAACCAAACAAATGAAAAAACACCACACAGTGGAAAGAAAGATTATGTCAGACCTTATTTATAGCATAACCTATAAATGCCAAAGACCACATGCAACAGGAGTAGGTGAAAAATGCAAGTGCTTAGATAGACCCTGTAAGAGATGATTTGGCTGTTTGAGCTAAACCCACAGGACATTCTGCGCTTGTGTAAATCCTCTGCAAAGCCTCGTGTTGCAAATTAGGAAGCTTCAGCCCTGCTATTAACTTTATGGAGTAGCCCGGAGTGCTACACAGAGTCCAGGGGGTGTCTGGCTCCCTCCAAGTGAAACGCAAAACCAAGTTTGAACTGCAGCTCTCTCCTCTGCTCTAGATCTCCTCAGAGTCTTGCCCTTCTCTGCCCCCACCCCACATCTTACCCAGCTTTTGGGCTCTACAAGAATAATCCCAGCTCTACAAAGAAACACTTCCTAGACAGAAGCTATCTGTTCAGAGAAGATAGGCTGGTGAAGTCTGAGGGAAGGGAGGCAGCAGGGACAGTAACATGCTCACTGATCAGACCTAGTCTGAAGCATGGGTTTCCTCCAGCTGAGAAAGGTGAGGCTTTTTGCTTTCAGCACAGAGTAACTTTAGCAGCAGCTGCTGCCTAACATGTTACATTTAATGGCTGGCTGCTGTCACCTCTGCAGACTGTTGCTCAGTGACCCCTCTGTGGAAGCCAAAGTGAAAGCATGCTCTGACACAGTCCCCAGGGTCCTCCTCACAGGTGGCCTGGGAGCTTTCGGCTGAGAGAGCCTGAGCAGCCACAGGAGGGTCCTCACAGCCTAGGACATGACTTCCACAAGCTTTAGGTGTCCGTATGGGAAATAGCTGCATGTGAAGGAGCCTGGACATAGGGAGGAAAGCATCAACAAAAAACCCCAGGTAACAAATAACTGGCAGGTGGGGACAAAGCATAGGAAGTAGCGTGCTAAGAGAGCTCACCCTCTCTATATGACACCAAGAATGGAAGGAGATCCCAATGGAAGCAGAGCAGAGGGGGAAGGAAGGCGATCTGAATGCAGATTTTGTGGAGGCACAAGAGACAGGAGAAACAAGGGCTTGTTGTTTCATGATCATCATAGCCAAAAAAAATCTAACCAAGGTTTGCTTCGTGCAGCATCAGCCTGCTAACTGATGGGCATCTGTACAGTACAAAAAATAGCTCCAAGTACTTCTCAAGAGAGTCTTGACAACAAAGTTGGCCCACCCAGGGACACTGGAGAAACAGATGTAACTCAAAAACTTGTTCCAAAGTTATCAGCACTGCTCTGAACTGGATTTTCAAAATAAGCACTGCAGCCAACAGGCTAAACTCATTGGAAAATCCGTGTGCTGAACTCTGAAGTGCTGTTTACAGCTGCTGACAACCTGGTCCTAGGAGACAGAAAAGCCATTAGCAAAAGGCTACTGCTGGGTCAGTATGAAATTTAGCCAAAAAGTCTGCTTTTTCCATGAGTTAAGCCAATGCCGGAAAGTTTAAAGTGTCCTTATCACCTTCATCTCTGCTTCATGTGTGAAAACGAGTTATGACCTTCCACCTGCCCACAGCACAGGCAGACTCCCTCTTTCTTTGGTTTTACAATAGTGTTTTCCTACTTTTTGTACTTATTTTTCTCTGTTGTGGGAAAGGCCCACGTGGACACAAGGGGAAATCACTGGACAATAAAGGGGAAACAATGACACTGACAGCACTCAGAGCTGTAAAAAGCACAAGGTAAACACAAGAGAAAAATATTTTTTCCTTTCTACCCTTGTTTGCTAAGTCATTACAAGTGCAACTTATTTTCAGTTGAAGAGGGGAGAAGGCAATGTTTACAGCTGGTAATAGCACTTGTTTTTTCAGTTAGTGTCCTTTAGAAAAGGCATAACCTGAAACAAACGAGCACATGAGTGTTTTGAGAGCCTACACAGGGGAAAGAGAAGTTCACATCCACCTCGGTGTACTGCTCTGATCACAGCACTGGGGCGATTTTAACCTAGGGGCAGATAAACAGGCTGATCAAGCAAGCTTGCAGTTTAGCATGAGCCAGCTTCTTTGAGACTGCTAAATCACACTTAACACCTTAAAAAATGTTTAAGTACTTCTGTAGCACTCCGGTTGTCCAAGGAAAATCAGGAGTTCAGAGAGGAAGCAGGATCACGAGCCTGACAGTTGTTAGCAGCAACAGCACGGAGACACTCTACTGCGGTCCTAAATATGGCAGATCTAAGAATAAATCACTAGCAATGAGCAGAGAGTTGAGGGCTTCTGTGTGCTGGCCTTCATTAGCCTAACAAGAGCTGAATTAACTTCTGGTACTCTAAGAACCCACACAAGCCCTTTGGACACTCACAAGAGTAATTGGATCTTAGTGAGAACCCTCTTACTCCCCACACAACTCCTCCCACTCCAGCATAGCCTCATTTTTGTTTCCCAGGTGCATAACTCACTATGGAGAATACTCTACGCCACAGAACTTTTCAAGCTCTAACCACTTCTCTTAACTATCTACTGACTGGAATCTTGCTTCCCTTCTTTCCAGTTCTATCCTAGGTACTTGACTGGTAAGTAGCTTCTAATTAGGCCAGAGGATGGTTGAGGCACGTACCATTTTCATTAACTTGGATGAAAATAGCAG
>NW_010164415.1:0-19857 GCF_000695765.1 Mesitornis unicolor | reverse complement strand
ATGTGTAGTGAAAGGCCACACCAGGTTAAAGCAGGTTACCCATATGCTCTGGCTGAGAAGTCTGACCTGGAACTAGAAGAGCCCCTCTGGGGGCCACCAGCTGTAATGGCACATCCATGAAGCTGCCCACTCCAGGGGTCTGATGAGAGAAGTGGAGGAGTCTCATCAAATGAGCCAGGGATTGCCAGCCAACACCACTCCTAATGACAAACTACTTGGGGAACAGCTACAAGCAAAATGGCTTCTTGCGGTAAGTGATGCCCAGTGAAAGCTCAGCTTGATGCTCTATCCGTTGTTGCATTACTCTTTTGCACACAGTAAGGATTAATTTTTCATCCATTCCTTAGAACTACAAGGAAAACCAAACCATGACCACAGTGCATGGTATTCTAAGTCACGTACTAATATGCCTGATGGGGGGAGCAAGTGTGTCCCCTGCACTCCATAGTTGTTATACTGCACAATTACACCAGTTGAGGGAGGGTGATCCTAATAGATGGAAGGGCAATGCAAGTGAAGCCTTTTCCTAAAGGCTACTAGAGACAAAAGGCAGATGGAAAAACAGATCAAGATGCCCAAAGCTTGTGGAAGCAGAGTGGCAAGAACAACCATGGTTAAAAGGGAGAACACTTTGTTCCCTGTGTATATGCCTGCCTACTGAACTGCCACCCTCATCTGCTGGAGTACTGCTTTCGCTTGTGATGCACAATGAAATTGAGCACACGTATCCAATCCACCACAAGCCTAAACCTCCACAACCCATCTCTCCTCTCCCAGCTTCCAGTTAAGAGATTCCTTCCAGCGCAGTGGGAATCATGTTTGGAAAACAGTAAATACCAGAGCATCATACAGGCAATAACAAAGCAGTGGCTGTTTGCTTTCATTAATCAAAGCTGCTCTCTACACATACACAAAGCTTGTTTTCTCTAGAGAACAAAGAAGTCACAGCATACTCAGAGGAAACAATAGAGTAAGGAAAAACAACAACAGCTGGCAGAAGCAAAGTGTTTTCTTTCCTGTTAGAAGAGTAAAGTCTCCTGTTTTGCCACCTTCTGATTTGTTTTTTTTAAAAAAACTTTCCCCCTTCGAACAGCAATAAAGTGGAACTCAGTCCTGAAAGCAGGAGGAGGAGAAGCCACATATTTTGAGAAGAAAAAGCTAGCTGGAATAAGGGGGAAACTCTGTGCTTCTACCCCACTCCAGCATCATTTCACCATGTCTTGCAGTGTGCAAAAGTGAGACGATCCACTGCAGCAACAGTTACGACCTTGCAGAGAAGCTGAGGTCTCTGGCACACAAAGAAGTCTCTGAAGGTGCTGCTGCAACTCCAGCAGAGGCCTCTGAAGAGCCTCCTGGGTTCCCTCTTGCTAGGAACAAGTTTGCAGCACTTGAACACACTGACAAAAAGCACCAACCTCTTTACAGTGAGGAGCAGTATGAAGAAAAGCAGAAGCTGTCAACTTGAAGATACTACATTCCCAGCAAAAAGCCTTCTAACTTCATCAATTGCTCTCTACCTTTACCAGTCGAGGACTGACCCAGTTGTAGGAATCTTAGTTCTTAAAATAACACTAGTTATTTTTGCATGAATGGAGCTAGTCACCAGCTAATGCTCACAGCAAGGTATTACTCTCCCACAAGGGAGGTATCTTCTCTGGAGCATCCCACTGTAAGAAACTATCAATAGCTCTGCAAAGCAGCAACATTCATTTTTAGGTGATCATAATTTGAACTGAATTATGCTCAGATAGATCTGTACTGGTGACCATTAAAGACCTGAATTCAATATGGAAAACTTTTCCCTCATCAGGCTTGTTAAAGTTGTTCAAAACATTAAAAACATTATATATAAAGATAAATTAACTCAGATTCCTTCGTTTCCAACCTGTTAATCACTAGCAACATCTAGTGGCCACAGGAGATTTTCAAGATGATCAAGGAATGCAATGCAAGGCAATCAGTTCCAAGCAATGTTTATCAACTTATTTACATGACTTGCTTTAATTACAGCAACACCAGCATTACAGAGATTGTCTCAAACGCTCGTGTTATTTCTGTAATTCGAGGAAATCCTCCTGCCTGACAGATTCAGCCCCAAGGGCACTTCAGGTAGCCAGGGATTGCCATCAGCACAGCCTCTGCTACCATGATCCAAGCACAGAAGCAGGAACCTCAGATCAGGAGTTCCCCGAAGCAGCACATCCCATTCACACAGCATGCAGGAGCATAACCTGGGAGATGGGCGCTCACGTAGGTAAAGAATAACTTTGCACATCGACCCCCAAGAGAGAATGTGCTGCTACACCAGTTTGAAGGGAGGAATAGGAAAACTCAGAGGAACTGAAGATCAATTCCTCCCATCCGCTCCTGCTCTGACAGCTTCTCAGGGGGCAGAATGCACAGTAAGGCTGGGACAAGTAGAACATCTAAATTAGACTAAAATATAAAACAGACGCAGACAGAAATCCCCATGAATTCCCACCGACTGTAGCAACTGCTTTTTACTATGATGAAGGAAAAAAAAATAAGCGGAAGAAACATACAGATAGTTTTATTGCTCACCTTTTATACAACAGCACACCTTCAGCCATTTTCTTTCACAGCTTGACAATGTTTATGTACACAAAAAACCCAGCAAGAAGCATTATGTGGCTTTCAGTAAAGAAAAAAAACAACGTTAGAACATCAAACTCAGCCAGGCTTTGTTTTCTGCAGCAATAATAAAAGGGCTTCCTCCAGGCAGGAACTAATCTTCCCAGGCCGTAGTGCATTTCTTTAAAAAGACAACCCCCAAAACAAATTGCCCTGGATTTGCTGAGCCAGTGGTATTAACTTGCAAATAAAATAATTTTCAGTTTGTCGTTTCTTCAAGCTGATTTCAAGTAAAGATTAGGTTTGGAGAAGGAGCAACTTGTTTTGGATGGATGCAGGTCAGTTTGAATTGCTACACCTAACTACAGGCCTACACACACTGTCAGTTCACAATTTAGCTTAGTTTTAAATGATCTTTGCAGGTTTTGGCGGTGGTCGGTCTTCAGAGTTGAGCAGGTGGGGAAAACTTTTAGTGGGAGATAAGGCTACAGAACATGGCATCCACAGCAGAGCTCACGTAACAGACAAAAACCCTGTTTGTCAGAGGAAGTTCACTGTGAGCACACACATGTGCATGTAACCTCTTCGTGACTAAAACGAGAGGCAAACCTCAAGCAAAAAAGCAGTATCCAGAACTGGTTTTAGAACATGTAATTGAACAATGATTAGGGGCAAAAATGCAGAAGTTCTATTGTGTATTATAATAGACAAATTCAATCAGACAGGTCTTGATATTTCTCTAAATCAAAGCAGAAGGCAAACACAGCAGGTAGTTTCAGAACAAAAGTGTTTTGAGCAGAGGGAAATCAGTCCAACACCTAAAAAGCATGGCTATCAGTTGATGTTTAGGGTGCAGTGATGATGCATTTAGTTCAGGCAGGTTGGGGGAATGTGGAAGAGGAGAAATCTGCAGAAAGTTGCACTTTGCTCAATGCAAAACATCCCACCCAAAGAGATTCTACCTGCCATGTACAAACCTGTACTAATTCAAGCAGCGATCAAGCCAAGCCTCTGAAACCAGGTTTCTGTTATGTGAGCTCTGCTGAAGCAAAAGTTTTTAGCAGCCTCAGCTCGTGAAGTGTCTTCCTTGTCCAAAGCCAGACTGATTATACTGATAACCTCCATGCTGGAAGTGCTGCTCAAACTGCCCCCCTTGATTGAAGTTCTGTCCACCTCTGCCTCCCCAGCCTCCTCCTTGACCTCCACGGCCACCACGACCGCCACGGCCACCCCTCCCTCCTCCACGCCCACCCCCTCGATCACTGTGGGACCCACCATCTTGGTATCTGTTGTCTTGCTGGTAGCCACCACCACCACCACCTTGATAGCCACTTCCTGAATATGGAGATGACTGGTAGCCACCATAGCCTCCTCCTTGGTAGCCACCACCACCACCACTGTGGTAGCCACCCGTCTGAAAACCGGCATCTCTATAGTTGCTCTCCCTGTAGCCGCCATCCTGGTAGCCACCACCTCCACCATCTGTCCAACCTCCCTGAAGCTTGTTTCCTCTTCCGCCTCCTCTGCCGCCATGATCATAACCACCACGTCCTCCTCGTCCCCCTCGATCATGGCTTCCTTGTTCGTGACCTCCTCGCCCTCCATATGAGTCATAGCCTCCTCTTCCTCCTCGGTCATGCCCCCCATGGTCATAACCTCCTCGCCCTCCATATGAAGATTCATAGCCACCTCTTCCTCCTCTGCCACCGCCTTGTTGTGGACCAGCCTCTGGTCTTTTCTGCCATGGTGGCATCTCAGGAGGTGGCGGTTCAATTTCATTGGGTCTTCCTCCTCTGTCTGGCACTCTGCCCATTAGCACCTGCAAAGGGAAAGGGAGAACTGCCGTAGGAGTTGTAACACCTCACAGAAGAGTCACACTTATGGATACACACCACAAACAGCAGTCGCTCAAGGGTTCTTATATCGAGAGGATTTCATCAAGGCAAACTTTTGTATGTTTGAATGTGACAGACCTTTGTCTCCGATTAATAAAAATTAAGATAACTGGAGATAAGTTAACAGGATACGGATCAGCAGCAGGGCAGTGTTGCATTCCTAGTAAAACATACTTGTGGTCTCATGATAGTTACACGTATCTTCCCATGGTGTAAAAGGCGGAGTGGAGTGGGTGGTCAAATCAGCATACCACCATTCCATCCTAAATTAATTAGAATATTACCTGAAATACAATTGGTACCCAAAAATGGAGAAAAGCATGCATGCACACCCATAAATCTTGAAACACCAAGTACACTGCTGTATGTAGCTACTGAGCCTCAAGTTCAGCACGTGTACCTTTGTGAGCCTATTACTCCCATAAAATCATAATTTTTGCAACAAGGGAAGTTGCTTAGTCTAAATTGTATTCCTACTACATCATTGCTAAAACTACACACTTGACTATAATCTAACCTGTGAGATCCTTGCTTTGTGATCTTAATACATTGTATTTACATAGACCAGAAACATAGTTACTATGTAGGTGTTATTTTAGACACAGTAACAGCAGTGTAATGACATTAGTAATTCTGATAAGGCCTACTACAACTGAAAGTAATCAAAGATATTTAAGCATTTTTTACTGACCCTAAGCAAGGACACTCTGAACCTAAACAGGTGAAACTGCAGTTCTCATAATGCAGTGATCCATAATCTGGAGTACAGAAACATAATATTTCTTATCCTTTATTTCCAAATTCTACTTACAATCCTAAAAAAAAGGTAGTATTTATTACTATAATCAAATTACTTAAATATTCATAACAGAACAAGCCATTTGTCACCAAAGCTACCTTATTAATGGCACATGCAGTCTTCTCTCGGATGGACCCACTGCTTGTTCTCATAATCTTTGACAGATCCTGCCGAGCTGCCAAAAGATTTGCAATGGAAATAGTGCACTTAGTAGATAAGAGGGCACGTTTTGGCTGGTAGACTTTAGCCAGTTTTTCTGTTTGACTCTGTTGGAGAGAAGAAAAGCAAAACCCGGTTAGCTAAAGTAACTGGTAAGCAATGGGACACCTCACCAAAAGAATCAACTCAACACTGAAGAACAAGACACCACTGCAAATAGAACAAAAATTAATATGAAAACAGTGAGAACTACTTTGTAACCAAGAATCACGGCAACAAATCTAGCATTTCACAAATTAATTTTGTAAGTAATACAGGAAACACTATTCTGACTGAACTGAAAAGACACTGATCATCTGACAGTTTTAAGATTAACAATATATACATGCAGACCATAATACTTTCAGGCAGTCAAACACAGTATAGAAGTGTGTCACGCAATTATATGAATTACTGCTAATGTCCAAAATATACTACAAGTGAAACACAACTGTGTCCGGCCTCCAGACCTCCTCCTATGCCTGCACCCTGACCCACATCCCTTCCAGTTATGTCAGGATCCCCCCATCTCCAACACTGCAGCCGCAGAAAAAGGCTGCATTAACTTTTCCACACTCTTCATTCTGGTCAGCTTCCTCACAAAGACAAGCCACCATGAGGTACTGGCAGAACTTATTCTAATTCAGTCCTTTGTCTCACTTACATAGAGTTCAAGCTGGAAATGAGATCCTACACATCAGCTTTGCCTTGTATGGAATCTCTCTTCCTCTACTGCCTTTTGGCATTAACCATACCGGCTTTTTTTAACACCTCAGAAGTACGACAGCAGTTTTCCAACTGACAGACAACAGAAATCTGTGCTACCAGCCATGACTAAGTACACCTCTCTTCAGTTATCAACAGAGTACGACGTGTGATGCAGTTAGGATAAGCCAGATTGCAATTCACGCACAGACAAAAGGGCTGCTTTTTGTCTGGACCCCAGATGACAGCATTAGGAACAGGCAAACCAGGTTTTCCAACATATCTCTTGACAGGGTAAGAACTTAAGAATAAATTTTAAAATCCTGTTTTCAATCTAAAGGCAGAAGACTGGAACTGGGAAGAATGGAGGGTATGTATTTCTACGTGACTCAGTGAGAAGTTTTTTGATCCAAAAGTTTCTACTTTCATTTTACAAGTTGAACCAGGTTTATTCAAAATGAAGGAAAACATGCACATTATTTACCTGATGCAGGCTAAAGACAGGAGAAGCAACAGTACCCCTCAGAGCAGTTTTTCCCTGGCGCGTTTGACTGAGCTCTGAGCACAGCCTTTTTGTGCTATAACAATATTCTTTTAGGTGAAACTTGTAATTTTTTAAACTTAAAAAACCACCTAGTAATAGACTATAAAGTTGTTACTTCTCCAGATAGTAAAGAAGTAACAAGTATTTAGTTATACTACTGTGTTCAGGTACCTTTCAAATTTTAAAATTAATTTAAAAAATACCACCATGTATTAAAGCATTGCTACCAGTTACTGTTAAAATAAACTGTCTGGAATACTAAAACCACATTCTCCAATTCTGTATTGTTATTGTCCTAAAAAAATTGAGATTTGCATTTCAATAGATATAAATGCATGTATATAACTTGTGTATTTTGTGAACATACTTCTTGTAGCTAGTCAAGCTGAGAATTCTCCAAGGAGAAAAAACTAAACCAAAAAACAACCCACCAAAACAACCCCATGGATTTGGATGCCAAAGCTGTAACACAATTAGAAGTCCCCGGTTTTTAACCTAATCTATACTTCTGTCCATTTGCATTCACTACTAAAATATTCAATCAGTTCTTCAATCATCTACTAAAAAACCTGACTAACACAAGGTTTAGGTGATAAGACACCAGTAGAAGTCCTGCTCAGGTGATGAAACAGAAAAGGGAAGATGTCACAGTTTATTATTAAACTACAGTTGCTTTTTGAAGATAACATTTATCAAGAAAAACCACTCAGTGATTCATGTGTCACAGTCTGTCACTAATAACTCAGTCTCAAACACTGCCAGCAGCATAATTAACAGCATGTTAGCAGATCTGGTTTAGTCCTAGAAAATAAATGATATGTACTATTTTTTAAATCCTGTCATTCCTTTTTCACTATGAAATTAAGGAAATAGGGAAACCATGTAATTATTTTTAAAAGCTGAATATGCATCACATACTCAGAGAGAACAGACGTCATGTCACAGCCACTTGCACGCTTCAAAGACAAAAGCAGCACATAAAATATTACCCTATGAGGCATGAGAACAAGTAGTGCCTTTGCAGCTTTTCCCATGTGCATCTGGGGAGTTGTGCTTGCAGACACACTTAAGTTAAGGAAACCTGATCACTGTGGACAGCACAAAGTAAGTTAAGGGATGGTCAACAGAAAGATGCTTTTCTACCATCACACAGACACTTAATGAGTCACATTACAGTACTCTGAATGCAAATGTCTGGATCAGTAATCTCCTCCTACTATTTTTTTCTCATGGCCTATTTAACTGTATGTTTTGGCTTTGGTATATAGTTACACACAGATCATTTTCTCATTTTGCATACTGTTTTAAAATCCAACAAATCAGTTTTAAATAAAAAAATTTTAGTCATCTTACATTGTCACAATCTTCTTCTGAAACTCCAACCAAAACCAAATGACTCCTGTGGTTATTATGAAGGATGAAACAATGAAACAGTTTTCCAGAGACACTTTTTATAAAGTGTTACCATCAACCAGGACTTCACAGCAAGTTGTTTGTACCTTAGCTCTATCTGACCAGCCAAAGGACTGCACGGTAACGTCCAAACGTTTGACTAACAGTTTTCTTCGAACTTCATATTCGTTGACTATGGCTTGATTAATTGCTTCAATTTTTTCCTGAAACAAAAATGTGCAAACTTAACCTACAGATTATACATAAAACATTTCTACTTAAGACAATAAACTATGTGGATGGAAGAGAGTAAGACACACAGAGATACTAAGCAGGGCTTAAGCCCCCAGTTATCTACCTTGTCAAATGGGCTCACATCAAGTTATGCCTGCTGACACTATTTCCCTGAAGGCTCTATTACCCTCACATTCAGCCTTCTACCATTTGTAACAGCACAGCTGTCTGTTTTTCACAAGGAACATAAGAACTGCACACACTGCTGAGACATTTCTCAACACCCACCAGGATGGAGAAGCAAAAGTGAGAAAATGCTACGTACAACAAGCTGAAGGACAGGCAAGGACCTAGGGACCAGAGTGCCCTTGCCTTTTTAAAGAGTAGTAAGGCTGAAGGACAAAGAGCAAAGACGGAGGACTAAAAGTAAGTAAAGTACTGTAAGAGGATCTTGATTAAAGCACAATCTGCATACAGACAAGACAAAGTGCCCGACAGGGAAAAACCATCACTAGAAACACACATGATAGCAGACAGTGGTCTAGTCAGAGCAACAGTCAAGATACGCACCACTAAGGAAATGATTTATGTATTGACTGAAACCTGGGCTGAAGGCAGGGAGTGGGGCCACTTTCAGCTTTAACAATACAAGCACTGAGGCAAGCAGACTGCTGGGAGTAAATGAGCTTCAGCCTTAAGCAAGAGACAAGAGACACTCAGCCATCCAGCAGCAGCCACAGCTTTGTGCTGGTGCAGCAGCAGTATCTAACCCCAGCACCATCCTTCTAGAACAGCAGGTGACAAAATCCAGCTGGAGATGATTATGGCTCTGCCACCTGGGTATACAGCCGCTTCCACCTGCACACTCACTGCTTCCTGGAGAAGAGACTTCTCCAGCAGCACAGCAAGAGAGGAGGAAATGATGGGAAGACTCACAGGTTAGCTGGAAAGAAGCCACAGGAGGGGATGTGACACCATCTCAGCAAGACTAGGTCACACAGACAGTGCTGGCAAGGTGCAGGAGAGGAAGACTTAAGCTACTGCATAAGCATGCAGGTCAGCACCTTGCCCATAAATAATAATCTTCTTTATTTTGGAAAATTTTTTCCTGCATCTGGACATACAGATTCATGAGCCTAAGATCTTATCAGCCGCTGAATATTTACTGTACTAACACATAGGTAAAATGCTGCAAGAAACTGCCTTATCTTTAAAAAGATATAAGAAAAATAATTTTGCAACATTACACACAGAATAAAGATCAGTACTTTATATATCTGAAAACAGGAAATGGGCTTTAACATCTGCAACTGCTTACCCAGTGAGCTGGTCCCAGTTGTTTCTTCAATAAAGGTTTTCCAACATGATTAGGTGGAACCTTTGCTAGGGTTTCCTTCAGCTGTTAGAAGACACAAAAATGTAAGCATTGGCTAAAAAAAATTAGCTTTTCAAGTTTCAAATTACAGGAGAGGACTCTTGGACAGCCATAGGCATGACAGAGCAACCTCCAATATCAAGTTGTTTTCTCTGGGACAGAGAACCAAGTACATTTATTTTGAAAATCAACAACTGTTATGTTTCTGGTTCTACTATAATTATTAAAAAAATAAGAGAAGGGACTATAGAGTAGATCTGCAGGTAAAAAAGAAAGATTCCATAAGGTAAAGCTCCCCTTGCAGACAGAGGGATTATTCTACACATCTCTTAATTAAGAAAAAACCCTACACTTCTATGAAAAAGGTTGTACTAAGCCCAGGTGAAATATAACACAGAATCAAAAGGAGAAAAATCTTAAATATGAAAATTCAAATTTAACTTGTGTTTTAAAAATCTGGGTACCACTAGGTTATCTTTCAAGATTTCTTAGGACTTCGTGGGGAAGAAATGGAGTAGCAGCGACAAAAACTTGGATCAAGGCAGGTTGGAGTTATGAAGGTTCACTTTTCCACTACTGCAAATCACATTTTTTAATGTCCTTGACTGTTAATTCCAGCAGCTGATTTAACACATTCAGTGACCTGGTTTTCCAAAGGTGCTAAGCCCAACTTGTTTAACTTAAAGATTTTAAAATCAAGTGCTTTTAAAGTAGCAGAGGTAGCTGTTCATTCAAGTATCAGCAATTTCTCTTTTTAATGTGGTGGATTATTAACAAAAAGAATCATTTATACAAAGATCCTATTTCAAACTGTATCACATATGTGCAAAGAAAAAGGTAGCTTGATTTTCACATGCTAGACCAGATTATTGCCATTCCAAGACTTACTTTTTAAAAAACAAAACTTTAGGGTGATCTTGTTACAACTATCACCTTACAGTCAAGAGTAAAATTTGCACTCTATGTTATTTAAATTTTCACATTTCACTCAACTTTGTGATGTATTTTCATTTACAGAATGATTTCTTTTTCAGTTTTTAGTTAGGCTTATATTGTCCTTCTCAAATACTACCAACATCTGAAGTTTTCAGACTGTAAGCACCACAGCTATGAAAGTTTTCTTAAAAAACACTTTGCAGGTTAGAAATTTCTGAGGTATTTTATTAAGATATAAGGACTGTTCAGGGTTTGGTTCTTTTTTCAGTATAACCACCTATGGATATAAATCAATGTGATAACATTCATTTAACCTTCAAGGCTACGTAAAAGAAAAGGAAATTAGTAAAACATAACAGAATTCCCAGCTTTAAAAGATTTTAATCTACTTTGTATTCTGTGTTTTTACCAGCAAAACTTGCTAGCATTGTTCATTGTTATGACTATTTTCTACCTTTTAAGGAAAATGGAAGCATAGATTTCTATGTGTCTAACTATTTAGTGCCCATGACAATGCTAACCCCAGAAAACAAACTGCTTCCATTCCACACCTTGGACTTTTGCTGGAAAACCATCCTCCTCCTCTTAAACAGGTGAATCCAAGCTAATTTCTCACAAAGAAATGAAACACTCTTTTCAGTTGCTGGTATTTGTTTAAGTACAATGCAACTAAAAGGTTAGCCAAAAAAACTTCTCTGAAAGTATATTGGGGAGCTTTGCAATCGTCTCTGTTCTTTAAAGTTCACAAAGGTTCTCTTCTGCTGTTCTGCTCTCCTCTATCATGCAAGTTATTTATGGTAACTTTTAAACTTTCTGTCCCTCACTGTGTGGGACAGTGTCTGTGCACTCGACAGTCCACTCCACTTCTCTGCTTTATAAAAATTACTGACAAAAGTAAATTTCTTTTAAAAAAACCCACAACTTGGAGAACACATACATGTAAAGGAACAAAAATAAATGGAACCACAAGAACTGGTGAAGCCTTAGGGAAAAAGTGTAAACTTTACTTTAGTTACAACACGTTTTAACCTAAACTTTTTTAAAACATTAGGTTCCTAAAAAAATTGTTTAGGTGTATTTCTTGGCATACATTCCTCCTGAGGCCTAAGATCAGCATGTCATCTGCAACAGGTGATGACATTAAAGCCTACAGCAGAGTAAGAAATACCTCACCCCATAAGGCAATGGTAGCAGTAGTCCCTGACCTCATGCCTTGGCATGGAAAAAGCCTTTAAATATATTTTCAAAATCCTGACTCTTGGCATAATCAGTAAACCACATTAACTTTCCTTCACAATTCAAACACTGGAGATTCACAAGAGGCAAATCTCTCCCTGATAGCAGAACTATTTTCTAATCATAACAGTAACATCATAAATACTCTAGTTTTGTTCCTTTGGATCTTACTTTTTTTTCAATTCCACTGAAGAACTGGAACATCGTTATGTTGGCTGGAGGCTTGGACATGCCTAAAGCAATACATATGCCTTTTAGCTCCTGAAAGACTTCACTGCCACCTCCTTCCTGTGCTTTTTTAGGAGGGGCATTCACACACAGCATTCTGGCAGCTTCCAGTTCTGAGATGAGGTATGCTGGGTAAGAAAAATTAGATTTCAGCATCAGATATAGCCGAGTTAAATTATCTTAGAACCAGTGAGAACTCAAGTGCTTACAACCAACAGATGTGCAAATGGACTGTTTTAGAAAGAGTTAGGGCTATCATTTTGGTATCTGCAGAATGTCCGTATTTCTAATAATCACTGAGCCCAATGTTAGTAACACAACAAACAGGAAAGTTTTAGTACAACCAATTAAAGCCTGAAAAAAATCCCCATGATTCCAACAGGTATTAATGGCAGAGTTCAACAGAGCACAGCTCTTTTCCTTCAGGCTTTGCCCAGCAAAGACAGGAGACTAGGAACATGGAAATAAGCAGGATGAGGGACTAGGGCATGCACTTTAAGCTAGACAAGCAAGCACTCCTTGAGGCTCTAGGAAACAAAGCAAGAAAAAGAGTAGAGAGAAGTGAAACGTTGCACGAATCTCCTCTGCTTTCCTAGGCAAGACACAGAGTGAAAAAATAACCCCACTTTTAAAAATACTACTGAGAATTCAGGTTTATAATAACTCCAGAAAGGAAGGCAGTAACTGATGAAAGAGAAGCTAGAATGCAGTGCTCTTCAATACCAGAACTGTAAGAGCCTATCATCACATTATAACTCCTTTACCAAACAAAAAAAAACACCTAAAATCACATTAATTTCTGAACATGGTCCACATCCAAAATTTCCTCATTAGCTGCAGGCTACAGTGATATAAATTTAGTGCACAGCCTTTGCTTGCAGTTGTCACAACTTTAAAGTTTGAACTGAAAAAAATGCACAGGTATTAACAGTATTTTTATCATGAATCATACCTGAGTGATCATAATTATTTTTAAAAATAAGGGTTAAAAAGTAGATACTGCACTGATAGACTTGTGAGCAAGGACGTAAAGCCATGGCTACACAAAAGCAGCTTACTACCTATAAAATTAGGACAGATCAGAAGATTAAAAAAAAAAGCATTTTAATGATCTCTAGAATGTCTTCTGCTAAATACACTGAACACTCTAAGAATTTTATCATTTATAAGATATGTAAAACAGTGACGAATCCTTCTTTCAATGATACTTTACAGAGATTTTTCTTATATTCAGCTTTCAACTATTTACACTCCATTAGGACTTTCTGAAAAAGAAACTAGCAGAATTTTGTTTCAAGAATTCAGAAATCACATTCAAGCTATCTTCAACCTCCTCTGATAAAGACTGAAATTTTTATGTTTTTATCACTGTAAGACATAAGCATTCTCCAGATAGTGATTCTTTCTTGCTGACCTTTTTGGAACAGGAAACTCTTGTACCTTTTATTTTCACAGATGCCAGTACTTAATAGCGTATTCTAGTGATGCTGCACACCAAGACAATCCTAACTACTTACATTTACTTGGTGCTTACTTCTACCAGCAATACTGCTACATCTTCCAACTGGCATAAACTGTGCTGCATTTTGTTAAAATGTAAAATACTCTGGCATTCAATGAAAAAGTGTTATCTTTTTCCTGAAAAAAATCTGGTTTTATGGCTCACATACAACAGGATACCTAGTAAGTTAGTTTAATGTAGGTAAAGAAAGCTATGCAAAATTTTAGGTATTACTATCATGGTACACACAAAAGGAGTTTGGCATCTCTTTCAATTCCACATTTGACAGTAAACATAGTATTGCTGCCAGACAGGATACCACAGTTCAACTGCTGAACATGGCCTTATATTACCAAAACGCACATCACAGAGGACCTCTGGGATAAACTGTGTCACAGGCAAACCAAATCTGTTAAATGGCTTGGCTTACAGAGAATAAGCTGACGGGCAGATTGTTTGAGCTATAAAATATTTTAAATGTAGTAATTACCTCACTCCATCTGACACTTTTGAACACACTATCAAAACAAATTCAGATTAAGTCTTACTACTCATCTTTCTCCTTCTGTTGAGATACAGGAACCTACTCTGTAATTAATTTCTTACATCTCAGCTGAGGACAGAACTAAATTTCTGTTGAAAAAAGAATCAGGAGCAACTGAGGAAGCAAATAAAACATTAACTTATGTTGAATTTAAGGTCAGATTAAAATTAATATTACAATTTCTAACTCTGACACTTGTAAAAATATTTTTTTTAATGTGAATCAACATTACACACTTTTTCCAAATCTAAGTACCATTTCTTCTCCTTTAACAAGAATAAAACCAGTTCAAGTATTGAGAACTGCTGGGTGGGAAACTAAAGGGAAGATATCACCATTACTACTGCTAATTCCTTTTCAGTCAGCAGAAAGCAACATTGAAGCTATTTACTAAGGGAGATGATCAAAAGAACTGGGAGTTGGGATAAAACATTTTCTTTTTTGCAACAATTCCAGTTGTTGTCAGAATGCAGGAAAATGCAAGTCTTTTTGCACTTTGCAAATCATCATGGTTGGGGCTCCAAAATGATGATGCAACTGATGTTAGTGGTCTTTTTTTACAACCCTTCTGAACAAAGTTCAGTGGCTAAATCCTGGCAGAAGTCTTCAAATTGTTCCCTCTTCAGAGTACCTTCTGAGAAGTAATGGGACAGGCTTTTTGCTAGTGAATGTGAAAAAGGTTAATACTCACAATATTTTCTATCATATACTGGCTATAAAGTGACTAGTAAGTTTATGACACCTAAAACTATAATACTGTGACACTGTAAACTACAGGGAAAAAGAATTCATTCTTTTAGGTAACTGGTTTTATACATTGTGGTAAACAAAACAGTATCTTCTTAAGTTTCTTGCACAAAACCAGATTTGCTTGCAAGTATCCTTTTAACTTACTAAGCAGCAAGAGACAGTTCTTTTGATTAAGAAGGCGTTTTGTCACATCTCCTGATGTTAATGATGCATATGGACAGTTCATTTCAGCCAACAACCCGCTCATTTCAAGTTGAAATTCTTCTGCTTCATTTGGACCTTAGAAGGAAAAGAACAATAATTTGTTTACAGGTTATATAAATATGTATCTCTCTCTATGATTAGAATGAATTAGGTCTTTTTAAAAAAAAAAAAAGCTTTGCTCCAGTTGCTTTTAATGGAAGCAAAATGCGTTCTTTGAGTTTCTCAAAGACACCGCACAACCTATTTGGAGCCATGATATTCCTCATTATTGTAAAACTACATTTCACTGACAGCTTTTCCCAGCCACAGCCACCAATGGCAACTTCTACAATGAAAAGTGCGATTAAAAACATTACAAATTTTACAGAGGTATTCTAAATATCAGTTAACTGTTCCCACTACAAATGTATCAGATAATGCTGATAAAGTCATGAATAATATGGTTTATAAGCCCTCATGTTTTTACTACCTCTCCCATTTGTCAATAGATCTTATTTTGTACCAATATCCTTTAAAAAATAATTAAGTCATGTGAGCCAAAGCTTGGGATGATATTTGTGTAAGAAATTAGTGAAACTAATCTGAATTTGTTAAGCCAAGTTATGCAAAAAAAATATTGATAAATGAGAGTTTTTCTTCCTTTGAAAAGGGACTTCAACCCAAAATGTCTGTTATTTATAAACTCAAATCACACAAAATGAAGGTAGTACTTGATGGTACTAGAGATAAAATGTTTCTCTACCCTTGTGCTTAGAGAATTAGAAACAGGTGTTAGAATAGTTCTGGATCATATTTTCACACCAAACATATAGTAGGAACCCTATACTACTAGAAGAGGTGAGACGTTGTATTGTTACAGAGACAGGGAGTCAAATACACTCAAAGAAGAAAGGATGGATAAGTACAAAACAGAAAGAAAGGAAAAGAACAGATGTTAGGGTGAAAGGCAGCAATCTTAGGCCACTGAGTAGATTGAAAGTCAAGCCTGTAAAGGCATTCCAAGTTAATACACTAGATATTCAGAAGCAGACGTTATCATACCAATTTAACAATTTAATCTGTAAAATTATTTGACTGAAAATAGCATTTTTTGAAAACTAAGGTTCGCTTCCTCCACCAAAACAATAAACAAACATGTTCAGGCTCCTTCTCACAGTGTTGCATAAAGAGGGGAAAATACACAGTAAGCACAGAGTTAAGGTAACCACCAATAAAAGGAAAATATGGTTACTGTAGTCATAGGAATGTTGCCTTGACCAGTAGGTATTTCTTACAATAAAATTACAAACAGAAGCATTGAATAAAGGTATTCTCACAATCTAATTAAAAAAAAATCCAACACTAATATTTCCTTAAATCCATCCCAAGAATTTTTTTTAAAAAAAAACAAACCTCTATGGTTGAGCAATTCAAAGAAAAAGCTGCTTTCAGAAGAACAACGGTTTGATCTCCACTATTATTTCAACCTCTACTGGCTGTTTATTAGACAAGTTTGAGGTGGAAAATATCCAAAATCTGACAGCGTGCAGATGATACTTTCTGGTACAACAGATTCAGCGAATGTCAGCCCAAATCTTTATGGTATGCAAGAACACACGTTATGTGCACATTTGTGCTAGAGTTATGGCTACTTACTGTTAGTTGCCTGCACATTTTCCTCTAGTTTACAGAACAATCGTAACTCAGACACCAACCAAGCACAGAGTTTGGTGAATTCAGGGGAACTGGCTCCACGAGAGACGGCCTGAGCCAGCGCTCCATCATCCAACAATGGACCTTTGTAACTGCCAAGTAAAACAAAAGCACAGTTTATTAATGTTTGCTATGACCAATGTCCTGTGATAGATTTATTTTACGCTCTATACATATTGAGAGCTACACCCTCATCACATCTGCAATGCTGAACATCTAAACTGATAAGATTCCTGCACTGAACTGTAAGAAAAAGTACACTGAAAACATCTGAGTAAACCCAGCATTTCCGTGCACGTTAGCTTACCGCCAAAGAGACTGTGTCACAAAATAACATCATCAAAGGTTTCATCCTGGAGAATGTTATCACATACAGCTGCAACTTCTCTGCCTCTGTCTCCCGAAAATGTTACTTACAATATACCTATCTAGGGCAACTGCAGTTCCAAACTATCATTTGTGAACACTGCTTTACAGTATGTTGGATGATTACTGCTGAACTAGTGCATCTTTTATAACATTTCCCATCGTGTATTAAAGAGTTGCCAAGGAAAACAAAGCCTTTGATACAAATGTTAGAAGAGTGATCTGCAGAGTAACATCCTCTTTTGAAAAATTACCTTCTTAAATGGACACAAGAAAAATAGAGTTAGTTCTTCGTAGAAACATAATAAGCCAAAATGAGGCCTAGCGTAAGAAAGGAAAAGAGTCTGCAGATAGGGTTTGAGCGACATTGTTTTCAGGACATCTGTGTACTTATACCCTGTCAGGGGGAGGTGGAAGAGTAGGGAGAAGACTGCCTTATTAACCTGGTAGAAGCACAGAGTCAGAGCTTACCAGAGTATTTAAGAAAAAATATATAGTATTACTTTGATATATTGCACCCAAAACAGACATCCAAGAGCGAGCATAATGAACTGAAACCCCTCTTTTGAACTTCCAGGTAAAGTCACCCACTATGTCACAGCAAGCCAGTGAGTCCAGTCAACTCTTGGCAAACCTCATAAGTTAAAAAACAAAACAAATCAAAACAAAAAACCCCCAACCAAAAAAACCTCCAAAACTCTCAAAGAGCAAGATAAAATGTTCTTCTCTGCTATTTTTGTGCTTACTATCACACATAAAGTGTTTCATTTTCACTGTAACAGCTTGTTACTTCATCCAACCAAAATGAAGAAGCCACACTCAAAAATAACTTTTACCTCATGGAGCAGCTTGATTAGTGACACAGAGTTAATCTACTGGCAGCTGATGAGAAGCTGTAATCTGATGTACTATATCCCTACTACATTGCCAGTGGGCCAGACAACTCCAGCAGGCTAATTAGAGCCAGTTTAAGTCCCGTTCCACAGATGTGTTGGACCTACACGTGTATGGGAACATATGGGACTCAGAACAGAAACATTCAGTTATAGATCACAGCAGAAGGGAAGCAATGACAAGCCTTTTGCTTTGGCAGGATCTGGATTTAAGTCACTGGTCATGTCAGAGGCCCCTTTTCTAGAATTTTTCTTTGACAGATATGACATCTTGACTGTGTTATCTCTGATAATTGACTTCAGCTACACATCTATTTGGATGGTAATGCAACTTGCAGATTCCCGACTGCAAGCAGCTTTTTCCATCCATTCCTGCCAGTGGCACATGTTCTAGAGCTACGCTCCTCCTTTGGTAGTGTTATGCTGCCTAGTTTGTTTGGTTTTTCAACAGTTCAACAAACTGACTTACAAGGCAAGAGGCCACTATTTGAACATCTCAAACACAAATCCAAAAAGTAATGATTCTTTGACGTGTGATACTATTTTAAAATAATCAAGTAATACATTAGAAATGTTTTCAGTATCTGGTTAGAAAAAATAAGTTGAACTGTGAAGGATCATGGAGCTACTACCAAAGCTTAAAACCTCAAACACCCTAGTCTTTCAGAAGTCATTTAGGCACACACAGTAGTTTTCCCAGTTGTTACCAACACTCCCAAGTCTTTCACCCTCCAAACTTTCTTCCCAATCACTGTTCCCAGTCTTGGTTGAGATTACTTATTTTTTAAACTGCTCTCATTGTTTGCTTTATTTATTTATGTCAAAAATCAACAGCAACAGCAACTCTGTCTATAGTTACACAGAAAAGGAACACAAATCCCATCTCCAAGCCAATAATATCCTTTTAAATATACGGCAGTAAAAAGAAGCTGATCATGCATCATGGCAGAGAACTTTCCACATTTCAGTCAGAGAAACACCTGCCAAAACAGAAGCTTATTTGTCAAGCTTTGGAACTATCATCACCAACTTAGCCTGGAAACACAATCTTTGTCACAGCATAATGCCTCTAGCCGCAAAGTGATTTATGGGAATGTGGCCAATGTGAGTAAATACAGCTATTTGCATGGAACCAGCAGCAGTAAAACTGTAACCGCCTCTTGCCTGAACTCTCCTCAGTTTACAGACATGCAAGCTTAAGCAGGGCACGTTCTCCCTGCTCTCCCTTTTCATATTTATATAACCTTTGCTGATTCTAACAGAGTCGCAGGTTTAAACAACAAAGGTTTCCTGTGTTGTATTATATTTTTTAAAAAGGAAATAGAAAAAGTACTGTGTCAGGAAAAAAATACTGTGTCATTTGCATTGTTTTCTATTATTTTTCACTAAATATTAAGTCTAAAAGTTTTCCTCTCCCCTGACTTCTCTTAAAAAGTTCCTTTTTCCCTTCCCCACCCTCAGCTAGGACTGCTCTGTTGAACAGAGTGGTTACCGACGAGGGGGCTCCAAAAGAATCAAGGAGCTCTGCACGAAGGAAGGGGTGAAGTGTTCCCACAGGCCGTACAGCTGCAAAACTCCGTATCTGGCTTGGCATTTTTCTCCAGCCCCAGCCTCGCTACAGGGGCGGCACCTCGGCTCTGATGAAAAGGCCACGGTCCAGGCGCTGCCCTGGGCCACGGCTCTCCGGGGGATGACTCCGGCCTCATGTGCCCAGGGCGGACAGCGGCGCCCCCCACGCCAGGGGCCCACAGCGGGGCAGCCTTCCTCCTCCTG
>NW_010164414.1:2272-3297 GCF_000695765.1 Mesitornis unicolor | reverse complement strand
CTCTGCAGTAGAGTCTCTTTTCGTCACAGCAACCCAGTCTGATCTTTTACCCAGAAGGCTCCTGCTGAGTAACTCATCCTTTAACCAAGCCAATTTGGGATTGAACAACAGGCATTTTGTTCTGGGAAATGTTGCATATTTGGACCTCGAATCTTCTTCAAACTTTAAAAATGCTGATGGAATTAGTGAGCTCCTTATTACTAAATAAATACAATGAACTTCTGAAAAAACTTTGTTTATACATACAATGCATTTTGCTACGCCGATGACACCAAGGGACAAAATAGTCTGTTCAACACAGTCCTTAAGTAACTTGTAGTCCAGTTTTGAAAATATAAACATTTAAAAGAGTTCCCACCACTCTGGATACTTAGCTAAACTGGTTTTCCTAGTCCTTTAGATACAAGTACTAAGACAAAAGTTAAATGAACAGAAAGCAGATGACGAGTCTGGAGCTGTCTTCAGAAAAGTTGATCCCATCAAAGTCAGTTTTGCCTTTGATTTCAGGAAGCCAGCATTAAATCTGGGCTCTCATTCTCTGCTTTGATACTCATTCCCTTGAATGATCTAGCAATTTTCGTCCTCAGTTTCCCCTTGCCACCGGGGAATAAATTCAGTTGTAAAATAAACGGTTGTTTTAAACAAACAAACAAAGCCCTGGATATCTATAACAGTTCAAAGAGGGAGGGAGACTCTGAAATTCCAGTATCTCAGCCAGATACCAAAAGCCTTAGCATAAAGGCTGTGTCTGAAGTGAGCTTTCTTACCTCTTCTGCTCATATTTCTGAGAATCATGAATCCTTTTGAGAAGTAAAACTGGATCAATATAGAAAAGAAGAGCTCTGAAGGGATTTTAAAGAAATCTTACTTGCTGCAACGCCTCTGTTGACCATTGAAGCATGAAGTTTACATGTTTCCAGCCAACTCTTTAAAAACACTTACACGTTGAGGATCTCCTTGGGGCCTTTTGTCTTTTTAAAATTCAGTCGTGTGGAGGATACGGCACATTATGTACAGAACACCAG
>NW_010164414.1:0-2241 GCF_000695765.1 Mesitornis unicolor | reverse complement strand
CTCAGCAGATGGAGCACAGATGGAGGATGCACTTGACCTCAAAGCTAGAGCACAAGGTATTGGTATGGCTTAGAATCAGTCCTAGGCATTGCGATGTCAAATGTTGCTGCCAACCCAGCTCTCTAACCATCACCGCTACAATGCTGCTTGAAATGCTCATGAAGAAGATTTTGAAATGCTATGGCTCACGGTTGAAGGCTATAAAGCAAATCAGAAGTGGTGATAGTTTTCTTTAAAATGTTTGGTAATAAACCGTCATGGTTCAGGGGATGCTTCGGAAGACGCTCTGGTGTTTGCAGCATTGGGATAGTGCAGGTATTTTGGGGAGGTAGCTTTGTTTAACACAGCAGTGCAAGCTGTCTATACTCATGAGTCAAAATTCTTGGGTTTTCTGCTTACCTGAGATGTATCTCTCCCCTTTGAGTCCCAGTGCCACAGCAGAAATCGTACAGCCAGAGAAACCTGGGTCTCCCTCCCACCATCTCCCCCATATTCTGGGCTCACTTGCTTTCCCTTTTCAGGTACTTGTGCAGTCAACATCAATCACTTCTCAACTCTTTGTCACAATTATCTTTAAAGTACTCTTTCTAAATCAGAGACATGTACACAGAGTTGGGAAATGGTGGCACAGAAAAAAAAAACCACTGAGATCTAAAATTGTATTTTGATTCCCATTTAAAGTTGGTAAATCAAACCAACTTTATGATTCACTTCATCTGCTAACAACAGTGGAAACTCAATTACCTGAATATCATGCAAAAACACTAATAACTTTGACTTGGCTCGTCAAAGATTCAGATGATGTAGGCATTTTTCATTAGAACAAACAGGCTATAAATTACACAACCCAATCCAAGATAAATGGAAATTATTCTGTATTCTAAGTCAAAATAAAAATTGCTGAACTTAAAGCTATAAACAATGCTTGGACTCAAACCTGGTTATTCTGAAGTGCAAGCACAGGTCTCAGTGTCATTTCAACTATCATTTTCTTATCTTCCTCTTTTTGGACTAAATATCATAGGATGGAACATATCATGAAACTAAGTATCATCTGGGTGAATACAACTAGGACTACTTGAGATTTTTCCAATACAACATATGGCCATTGGAAGATGCTGATTTATCAAAAAGTGGAACACTGAAAATACAACAATTTCAATGAAATTTTGTTTAGGAATGGAAAGATCTAGTGCAATCAAGTCAATATTGCACCTTCTAGGGCTTTTTTTATTTAGATGGAATTGCACAATAGAAATTAAAAATAAAAGTAGAAGTCAGAACAAATGTAGTAAGTTTTTAATGGATTACCAATTATTTTTTTGGAGCAAAACCAGGGGCACTTATGCCAGAAAAGGAGGAAAACACACACCAACGCTCCCTCCCCAAGCCAACCCACAGCTCTCTGAAAACCTGAAAACTAATTCTCAGTTCTGCACACACCCTAAAAGAAGCAAAAATCAGTTCAGCTTTGTTATGCAAATGAGAGGGGAATACATGGAAACAGGCCTGCACTTCCTAAATGCCACCAAGATGCAGTGTTTCAGGACCATCTGGGGAGTGGCAAGAAGAGGAAATAACAGGGAAGAAACAGCACGGCTTGGTGGGCTGTGCATGCAGGATCTCCTGGCTAAATCCTACACATACAGACTTAACTGTATCAGAGTAGTCTACTGGAGTCCAAGAGCGACAGTAATTCCTGCAGAGGCATCAATATGTCTGTGGGCTGAGACAACAAGGTCCCCTGCAGAAGGGAATAAATGGGCTGAGGTTACAAACTCCCTCTGACTTTTTGCCTAACACTGCAAGACTGGATCTGCAAAAAAGCCTTGCCTGGACTACACAATCAAAGGATGAGAATGTCTCTCCTGACACTGACTTCAGCATGGCCCAGGCTCCCAAGTGCTGCTGCAGATCAGGGCCTGATGGGTCTGTGCTTTACACAGCACCGCTGCTGAGCCCGTGCCTGCTTATGCAGAGGTAGCACAAGGATCAAGGTAAGTACTTCAAAATACGGAGTCATGGCAAATAAAATGTAGAAATATAACCTGAGGTTAAACTCCCCTAACTAACCCTCAAACCTCTTTTGTGCTAATACGAAAAGCCTCCAGCCCTGCATTGGTCTAAGCAGTACGGCTCTTGAAGAAGAAACATTACATTTTGCTCTGACCCCATGGGGGGAAGAACCGACATTTCCATAGCAATCAGAAGTCCTTAGGAGCCCCGTGCCCCTGAGGAAGC
>NW_010164413.1:99406-100393 GCF_000695765.1 Mesitornis unicolor | reverse complement strand
TCTGTGATTCTGTGATTCTGTGAAATCTGTTGTTCAGTCTTCATCTCATTGTGGAAAAAAGAAGAGGGGGGGAAAAAAAAAGCAAAGTATCTACGTCTGCATGATGCCCTTAGTGGACTATCCAGTAGTAACTAATGTATTTACAATAAGTGTTTGACACTCTGGATGGTTTTGCGTAATTAGACTGCAAAATAGTATGATTTTTGTGACATATAGTAAATGTTCTCTGAACTCTGATGCTGTTCTTTGACAGGTGAAGAAGATACAGGAGATGTTTGTGAAACAGGTGACTAAAGTGTGCAACAGAATGGTATGGTTTCTCTGAAAAAAGCTTTAGATTCAGCTTAACTTGAAAATTCAGGGACTTGGTAGCAATGAGTAGTGGCATAAGTGTCATTTAAAACGAAAAACAAAAGAAAAGAAAACAAAACAACAACAAAAAAGTATTTAAAAGTTTAGAATAACTTTAAACAGTGCTTCTGCAGCTCTACATTAAAACATGTGGCCATCCCACCCACTCTGTCACGCAGACAAAAGTGATGTGGAAATAGTGGGAAGTTTTCCTACGTGGACAAGCTAGTGTAAACTCTGGTGGCAACTCTGTTGTGTGGCTGTGTGGCAATATGGAAGCGCGCGGGATGTTTGCTCTGCTCTCCAGGCAGCGGCCGCGCCTGCTTTTGCTTTAGCAGAGATTTCTCAAGCATTTCTGCTGGCAATGGGTGCCGAGTTCCTGGAGGGAGGAACGTGAACTCCAGCATGGGACCCGAGCCTTTTTTGGCAAAAAATGCGTCAAAAAAACCCGATTCCCGAGTAATCGAGGCTTAGACGGCGGCACCAGGCAAAGTCGATCCCGATGGCGATTCGCTGCTGGAAGCCCCCATTCCGCTGCCGCTCCTCGCAGCCTGGTAACGCCTCCCGCAGGCGGCGGGAAGCCCCGGTGACCGCGGGACTCTTAACGTGAAGCTGCCGTAGTGGGACGCGCCGGCA
>NW_010164413.1:12826-99374 GCF_000695765.1 Mesitornis unicolor | reverse complement strand
GCCCTATTTAGCGCCGGGTACCTGCGGGCGCCGCTCCGCTCCTCCCCGCTCCCGCCGGCCTCCCCTGTCCCCGGGACAGTCGCGCTTGGGTATGCGCTAAGTGCCCGCTTCAGCGCTGCCGAGGTAAGACGGCAGGATGCGTTCCCCAGTCCGGGTTTGCTCCTGGTGAGGCGAGCGCCCGGCAGAAACGGTGATGGAAGGCGAAGGGTCAGGACAGATGAAACCGTGCGTCGCTCGGGTCGGGCTGGCCGCGTTTCTTGCGAGCGTTTCTTTCTTTGCGTGACTCTTTCTCGCCCTTCTCTTCTGCCGCATCGTCTGTGGTTGCGTTGTGGCTTTGCTGGTGCATTTTGTTTGCCGACCTCGGCCATCGCTCGATGTTTCCGACTGCAGAAAGGATGCTTTTGTGACGACAGGGGCTGTGTCTCTCTCTGTAGCTCGAAACTTCCTAAATCAGTTTGGGAGTTTGCTGTAAATGGGAGAAGCAGCAAAATGTGAGGGATTTCGCAGCCGCCTTTGTAGGAGACTTCTGCAGGATCCCAGTGATACTCCTGGCTGAAAAGGGAGTTGGTAATGGGCAGAAGGCTTGGATGTTTTAGAAAACTTACTATGGCTTCTTACCAAAATTAAACAAAAAACTGTAGGGCTTTTTTTATCCTGCGGAATTTATTAGTGTGTGAGGAAGACATATTTGGTGACCTAGCAGTGATGTACTCTTGTAGCTGACTTTCTTTGTCGAATGTTTATAATTGAGCGTTGAAAGGAATTTGGTGTTACTTAGTAACTTTGTAACTTATAACAGTAACAGCTTTAGAGATTTTTGTTTTTCTTTCTTTCTTTCTTTTCCAAGTCTGTAGCAGACATTTGTTTAAATTTTATTAGCGAAGGCAAAAAAAAAAAAAAAAGTGAAAGTTTCCTGGCAGCAGGCGCATAATTAGAAAGAAGGCTGGGAAAAGTAAGCCTGGCCTTCCTTATAATGATGTGTTTACAGAAACTTGGAAAGCAGAGATATGCATTGGCTATCAAAGAGAAACCAACATCTGCTGTTGGAACACTCAGGTCAGCCTTATACTAAGGAATATGGCACTGCAGAACATACATCTGAAACAGGAGCGGATACATTCAATGTTTCATTAGGCTTTGAGGGTCAAGAAACTTTTTCCATGGTATTCTGTGGCTGCATTGAAGTGAAACCATGATTCCTGGGACCAGACCTTATATTTCTGAAATTAACTCTGTAAGTTGTATTACACATTGTACGGAAAGTTTTACGTCCACTCACAAGTCTGAGTGCACTGAAATCCACTGGAGTTCTGGGGTGAGACAAGTTATGGTGATGTTCTTAAGGAACAGTTTCCAGGCATTCAGAGCTGGTCTGTGATTTGCAATGCATACCAGACATAGAAGGTTTAAGATCTAGAACTGATAACAAGAGGATGGAAAAAAAACATATAAAAAGTTAAATGGGTCTCATCACATGTCCATTGATTGGATCTAAACCACTTCACTATGAAAAAGGGGGCAAATACTTGTGAGAACAGGATTCTGAGAGACATTCTGTTGCATCATGCTTTTGGATGGGGAACAAAACCTGAAAGAACTGTCTGTGAAGTAATATTCTGGTACTAATTTCTCTGGCCAGGAGGAGAAACCCTGTGGGAAAAATTGAGGGCAAAGGAATGAGAGTTTGAATAAAAGAAACTAGGAAGATTGGGTAGGAGGTATACAGATGTTCTTACAACTTTCAAAACTCTTAGGAACATGCAGGTAGAATTTTTTAGGAATTAGGAGTGTCTCATTTGGATAAAAACATTTCTTTGTATGGTAGAAAACTGATAATCACAAGGTCAGAATTTACCAAATTACTGTACATTGCAATCTGACATAGAAGTTTTCCTAATATTGGAATAGTGAATGTGTGGTAAAGGTTTGTTAGCAGCTGGTAGATATATGTCACATAGCTTTTCTTGTAGCTTTATAAGTACTTTTTGTAATAGCCTTTTTTTTTATGAGCAGAACAGTTATTTATACTGTCCTGGCCAAGCTCATTTTACTGGACACTGATTTACCTATTATCGTGGGCCTATTATTTTTTACTAACCTGACTCTACTGCTTTCTCTTTGCAGAGACTGTGTGGTGATTGCAACATATAAAAATTTACAAAGTGTTATTCTACTGTAATTATTGTTTTTGCACAATTACAATTATTGTAAAGTAATTAGAGAGATCTACAGTTCCAGGCAACAGGAAGAAACTCACTGCTCTCTACTCTGCACTGCAGAATTTCTTGAGCTTATACAACAGTTGTGGAGGGCATGATAGTCTAAACTCTCCACAAATAGGACTGAAGTTGCAGTTGTGTCATCCGCTTTGTGGTCTGTATGACTGTAACAGCCATTTCTAATAGCAGTGTTAGCTATGTCAGAACAGCATGCCTCCTTTTCTCTAAGGACACAGTGGTAAATCTGATGAGTAATGTTCAGCTGTTGGGCTTTGGGCACTGGGAGACAAAGGGAGTGGTCTGGCTGGCGGTGACCTGTGGGATGCCTGTCAGCCTGCTTACATGGAGAATTCTTCTTTCTCCCCTGTACAGAATTTCTTTCTATTACTCTGCTTCCAAATTATCCATGGGAGACTAATCTTTAAACTTACCTGGTACTCAGCTAGGCAAAGTAAACTGATCTGACTTGTAATATCATGTATTTGTTGGAAATTACTGTATTATTCAAACAGCAAATTAATTTCTCAACCAGCTCTATTCAAAGTAGCTGCTTTGTGATTTTACTTATGCCAACATGAATGTGGACTCATGTGCCTGGGAGCAGAGCAGAGCATCAATCAGTGTGATGTGTGTGTAGGATCACTTCCTGTAGATTATGAATAGTGGTCAGCACTAAACCTGAAAGACACGAAGATAAAGACCTTTGGTTTTAAAAAATTGGGTTTCTAAGATGGAAATGTGTAGATGTGGGATATGCATAGGGTGCAGCAAGAAGAAACTGTCTGATAGATGAAGATGAGCGCATACACTACTAGTTACATAATTTTAGTATGAAATGTTTTATGCTACTGTTATATGTCTTTTCACTTGCAGCTTTATCTCAAAGAAAGGAGTGTTCAAGTATTTGGCCTGACCTGAGAAGAGTTGATGGCCCTAAGATTTTAATTTCCCAATAAAAGTTTCAGGGTTCTCAATTAAGTCCCATATATTCTTGTGAAAATAAGCATTGGTTGGAGATCTTTCATCCTGGGAATATTCTTTAATCAAAATGTGCCTATGAAATTTTGTATTCATGAATCATCTTCCATCTTGGAAATATTCCTTTTTTTTATTTCACAGATAGCATTTCAGTGCTAGATTAAGTAATAAAGTTCCCTTTGGAGTGAAGCTCCCACTCAGTAATAGCAATGCTGAGCAATGATTTCATAGTGATAATACATCAATCTGGATGAATTAGGAAGAATACATACATGATTACTAAGCAAGTTATAGTATGCCCAGAAGACTCATTTTAACTCATTCCACAGAAAGTGAAGAGACGAGTCTTTTGTGACCATAAATGTCAGAACTTCCTGGAGATTTACAGATCATCTAACATTTTGATATTCATGTAAGTTAAAAAAAAAAGCTTCCTATGCCATCATAATTATAGAAGAAGAACCAATAATTAAGGCAATTCTTTTTACATATATGAAGTATTCTTTCTGTATTAGCACAAAAATAGAAAACTTAGGAAACACTTTTTTCTCCACACTGCTGTCTAGACACTTAACGTGGTCCTTCTCCCACCTGCCTGAGACATTTTAGCTCTTGCCAAAACAGGAAATCTGTACTTCCTTTATTGAAGTAGAAAGAGATTGTAATAGGTGTATTTTGTGTGGCATTCCTCAGTGCTTCCCCTTTCCACAAAGGGAAGGAGTTTAAGATAAACAATATTTATTTTTATATAAATAAATAAACACAGCGGGCTCAATTCATTGCTTAGCCTTTTTCTGTCTTGTGCACCTGCATAAGATGAGCCAAGAAACAACTGAATCTGCTTTCCCTAGTTTGCATAGTGTGCATATCTCTCCAGGGATGATTCATTTAACTTAGATTATCTTAAACCATCCTATGGTAGCAGTTAATCAGAATTAATTTCAGTCTTTCCTAGGATATTTTTCTGAGACTGGGGAATTTTATTCCTTCACGTCAACAGAAAATGTTCCTCTTGAAATTCCTCCTTGAAATAGGCTCTGGATTTTGTTTGTCTTTGGTCTCAGAAGATGTCTATTATATGTGCTGGTCTAAAACATAGGAGAAGAAAAAAACAGTTCTTCCAATTCTTCCTTTTGAATAAACCAATCTTATATCACAGTTCACTACAGAATATTTCAAACAGAAGTGGCAACATGGGCTTGAGTTCTCAACCTTAAAAATGTGGAAGAGTTATTTAATTGAAGAGTTGAGTCTGTGTGTCAGGAACTGCTATACCACATTGCAAAGGTTTTGGTAAATGTTCGTAAGATGGCACATCACATTTGTCCTTTTGAATTTATATAAAGTGTAGGCTTTCTAGAGAAAGACAATTATTTGCAGACACAATGTGTCAGCCAGCAGAAATGTACAGGAAAAGATGTTTTGGTTTTCATTGGCAACATCATTACATTTCTTTTCCAGACTAAAATGTAAAAATAGATTAACACTCAAAAATCTGTTTTAGTAATGTTAACATTTATACCAACCAAGTAACCTCATCAAATTCACAGTGAAGTGCGGTATTCTTGTCTTGTATACTACTGTACCCATTAAGGTAACACAGTACCTGGGGTGTGCATATAAATAATAGGGAAATATAGGAAATTGAGTTTGCAACATCAGTATTTAACTCCTTGTTTTTAAAATCTCATGTGGGATTGTTTTAATCTTTGCATTTACAAGAAAATTCCTGGCCTTTACTTTAAAAGCATTGCATTTTAATGAAGGTTCAGTCAGCTGGATTTCATTTTTAAATTGTACTTTAAAAATAATTGCTCTCCTATGATGAAGAATCCACTTCAGATACCAAGAAATGCGTGGAGGCAGTATCTGGTGAGCTGGAGCTCCTGCCTGGGCTCTAGTGAGAAAAAGAGTATTGAATATTTTGATTTTTTTTGTGCTGCCATTTTCTACAAAATCACTTAAAAAGTATGACCCCCGGTTCTTCAGCCACACTGAATACAGAAATCTGGTTTAAATCTGTTTGTGCATAGCAATTGGTGTCTTTCAGGCATTTTCATGAAAAGGATGCCTGGGCTTCACAAGTGTTCATCAGTATTACTCAACTGACAAGCCTCCAGACTGTGTATTGTGCTTTATAAACTGCAGATTCTTTTCAGTGAGGAGTCACAGACTTTTGTGGTTTTGTTTTCCACAACAGACATTTCCTCATCTGACATGGCCATATTCTATTGTTTTCTGTTTCTAAAGCTACCTGATAATTTTCATGTATCCATGACAGTTCTCACAAACCTACATTGTAGGTTCCACATCCTCAACAAATCACATATTTATTCTTTCACGTATAACCTTTGTAGCCTATTTTTTAAGGCAATAAATAGTTTTCATAGTGCTTGGCTACGTTCTGGGGAGGAAGTCTTGATTTCCTATAAATCTTCATAGTTCTTCTGTCTTTATAAAAATCTGGAGATCTGTATGTAATGTAAAAAAAGACAGACACTTCTTCTATCAGTTTCTGCAGACACATGAAATCAGATTTATAAAGTGAGACTACGGAAGTTCAAACTATATTGAAAGTACATTATGTTGTCCTATGAGTCTCTAGGATGTTACATGTGGTTTCCATTCTTCTATCTTTAGTGGCTTTTGGAGTTTCTGCTAGAGATTTTGAGGATATTATAAACTGTTTAACATTGTCTTAAGTTGTTTATCAGGGATTTCTGGAAAACGATTGCTTCTACTTTCTGCTTTGTATTAAAATGCCCTCTAAACCTCTTCTTTCTTTAAAAAAAATCAGTTTTATTTCATGAGTATTTGTGCTCATAGGACACAGAGCTTTCAGGGAAAAAAAACCCAAGGTTAGAAGCTGCTTTTGTATCTATGCAACTGAATTAGATGAGTGTTGCATGTGTATTTAATTGTCCAAGTAGATGGAGAGGAAAAAAGGAGTGCCTATTAACATAAAACTAAAATGATGTGTCAACATTTTCTCAGACAAAGAATGAACTTTTAGCTGCCGACTCCAAGGTTAGTTCTATGGTTGTCTCTGGCCCATAAAACACAGCATCTTAAGGTGTTTCTGAGATTTTCTAAATAAAATTTACACAACTGATTATAAGACTCTAGGTTCCTGTGTCCCCATTCCTTAAAAATGCGGTGGTCATGGTAATGCATAGGATATAAAGAGCCAGTTAATGTGAATAATGATGTTTATCTGAATCATATGAAATACCCAGAAAAACAAGCAGAAAACTCAGAAATCATAATCTCTTTGCCACACTTCGCTTGCTCTCCCACCAATCGTATGGCTGCTGTCAGCAACCAGCTGCAAGCAACACACAAGCCTTCCCTGCAGCCCTGCTGGAACATATTGGAGTAACCTAGTCTTGATGTCGAAGGCGCATCGTGTGGTACGCAAAGCAGTGTGTGGTGGAACCATGCCCGGCATGGCGAAGAGCAGCACTGACCACATGCACCACAGTTTGCCCAAGATCAAGGACCTGATTTCAACTCTGAGGAATCTTTTAAGGAGGGAAGCAATGTTTTCAGGAGTATGAGGTGCCATTTTAAAGGAGCAGGGCTTTGCAATTGCCTGTCTAAACTTCAGCATACCCAACTGGTCTATGATACTTCACTGTTTTTTTCTTACCATAAGCAAACGATCACAGGGATTCTGCAGGTTCACAGAGGTATCAAGAAATTCAAACCCCAGCAACACACACACACGTAGTGGATGTTCTGGTTTTTAGAGACTGCAGTAATAACTCAGGGCATTAACATATGGGCGCAAACATTATAATTATAAACTCGTTTCAGGCTCTTTTGCCATGCGTGTCTTGAGATGAAGAAAGCCATTTCTACACTTCTTACAAGGATCTGATTATTATCTATGGGCATGGCTCTTCATGTGGTGAAATGTTTTGTTCAGAAAAAGTACTAATATTTTTAATGCTAGATTTAGTGTTTTGTTTTACGAAAAGGTGATAAAATGGTTTCATCCTCTTCTGACTGCAGTCTGCTCGTCCTACAAACTGCCATGCAAGACTATTTCATCCTTACTTTGAACACTCTTTGAAGACTGTTTTGTAATACTTCTGTAGTTAACATTCCTGTTGGGTAAAAACTTTTGACTCTTTTGGTGGTAGATTGTAACTAGAAAAGAGGAGTGACCTAGGGACAGCTCACTATAATGAATTACAATAGCGATCCACAGGCTACTGAGCCTAGTTATCAGTTTGCAACTAAAACATAGGGCTCACATTATGTCCTTTTTTGGATCAAGAAGATAGATCTTTGTGCTTTAAAAAGTAATGACTACAAATGCAAAAGACAGGCCCTGTTTACTGAGTGAATTCTTGTAGGAGTACTGAATTACGAACTGTTTGCGATGCTAATATTTGAAGTAGCATGCTGATTGATAAAGAGCAGAGCAGAATAGAATTGGAATGCATTTAAGCAGGGAGCTGATCTGTAGTCGATGAAGGTTTAGAGGGGTTAAGAGAATTTGCATGAACATACAAAGTTCTGGGGTGCCTAATATTTTTTACTAAGTACCCTCCTTTTTTCCAGAAGGTTTGATATGCCTGCCAGAATTTCCAGTACTGGCAGAGCAAAGTTGGTTATGCACAGTAATGGAGGATTAATTGTTAGAGTGAAAATTGGATGTTTGGGAGACATTTAGAAAACATGTGAATAGTAACTTTTTAATTAGTGGAAATGCTTAAAAAATTCCAGGGCCTCGTCTAGAGAGTGATACAAGACAGAAGCAGCTTGTCTGAGAGATTAAATTCTTCACAAAGCCATAATTAAATAATACTCAATGTGCTTCTGAGCTAGGGAAATTGTCTCTCTGTCATCATTGATGGTCTTTATGATAGAGGAAGAATCACGGAAATCTGCTGTCAAGCTTCCTGAGTTACTGATGTTAATCTTTGTGGTTGGCTGTTGAGATGATTCTCAAATGCTTCCTCTATTTAATTACCTCAGACTCCTCAAGAGTTTTGTTACAGATTGTCCACTGCTTTGCATGAATTTGAAAATGTCTTTGACAAGAGTCACTTAAAAAGAAAGGAAGCTACCAATATGATTAGTTTCTTAATTCATTGCTCTTTGTTTTGGAAAATTTAGGGTTTGCTAAAACCACTGATTGCTTGCAAAGTTTGAAGAATAATTTAAGCTTTCATATGTGTTTCATAGTTGGTAGAGGTAACTTCAGCATTGCTGCATAAAGGACAGGAAAGAGCTGGTAAAGGGCCTTTTTGGAAGATGTGAGACATGGGAAAAGCATGTTATGCTAATCGGTCTGAGCAACAGTTCAATGTTTCAGAGTTTTCCTTGGATGCTCTTGAATGTACAAATTCAGGTCTGAATTAATTGACTGACCTGTAAATTGCTAACTGTGTCTAATATTCTTGTTATCTGTATCAGGTCTTGCATTGTGCACATTCCTGTCACATGAATATTGCACATTGATGTGCAGATTGGTGTTGTGGGGACAAGGACATGCGTTTAAACTATCATGCTTTTGGTTTAATGAAAACATTTCAGTGTCATCTTTTTCCAGAAAATATTAGTAGTTTTCTGTGATATTAGTATATATTGTCCAGTCTTTTTAAACAATTGCCTTTCTAATCAAATTCTGATTGAGGTATACTCTTGAGATTTATCTGTGGCACGTTTGGATTTTTAGTTCCCAGTAAAATTAGGATTACATTTAGTGTTGTTGATGAATTTACAAACTGCCCTAAAAACTGAAGGATAAGCACTCAGAAATGGTAGTGCTGTACATCATATTGTGGCTGTGTCAAGTCAGGCTATGGCTGAGAATAGCACAAAGTTGCAAAAGTTGTCTCTAGAAAGTGTCAAGTTATTTAGTTATACCTCATCAGCTCTAAACTTGGCTGTTTCTGTTGCAGAATACATGCAAGCACCTTGGAGGACATGTTGTGGTAGGAGTATCTATTCTGGTATAATTTTGCTTATAGACCAGCTCAACTGATTCCTCCTTCTCTAGTTTCCTAGTCCAAAACAGAGGAAAAAGCAACATTTCTAAGCTGTAGTACTGTAGGCTAAAACTTCTGCAGAAAATTAGTACAAGTGGTTGTTAAGCCACATTTAACTAAATGATACTTGGCTGATATTGAAGGAGATACCTTCTGATTTATATCATATTTCCAGACACTTTAAATGGTTATTCACCTGGTAGTGGCACAGTTCCTTCTGATGCTTCATTGTGTGAGCTTTCTCAAGATTTAATTTATTTTGGCTTGCAGTCTTATGCTAGTTTTGCAACACAGAATTAATATTTTAATCTACAGTTATTATTTCTTTCTACAGTTCTCTGTACTGGGAAGAGGTGGTGTCTTTGTAGCTTTTCTTTAGCTCAGGCAGTCAAATCATTAAGTAGCAGTAACAAAGCAAGTTTGGACAGTGTGAACCAATAAAAGATGCTAGAATATGCTAATACTACATGAAATTGGAACTATTATAACCATGCATAGATCTTTGCAAGTTGCATACTATTGCCTTTTCCATAGCCATTTGGCAAAAGAAGTTATCCACTGGGAGAATAATGCTTTCTTTTCCCTTTAAATTAGCTAATGATAGGAAATTCTATATCAGAGAGTGGAAGAAATCTTGAAGACTGGAGGAAAACGTCCAGAGTAAGAATATAAGTGGATATGAACACAAACAAAAGTTTTTTTAGGAGAAAACTAGTAAATATGCTAACATTTTTCATTTGATGGCAGTACTATGAACAAATTCTACTGTTACGAGAACCTGCAGCACATTAATAAATGAGGTCATTGGTGCCTACATCGTATACCACAAATGCGCTGCAGAGTGTAACCCACAGTGCTAAATCTCAGGAGCTGGTGTACATTAAGACAAGACTGGAGTTCCCCATTTGTCCTGTTCTTATTTGAGCAAAATCCTGAATACATGAACTGAAGGAGCTGTGGCATGTTACCACAGATTCCCCAGGCTACATCATCGGGAAGACCAGTCTGCAAAATATGCAGCCGAGTACACCTGCTTATGGCATACAGGCCACTTACAAAAAACAAATGCTTTAGTGAGGTTAACTCTTTGATCCGCAGATAACAAAGCTTTATCTTCAATAGCTGAAGTGATATATTTAACTGTTTTGTTCAGGGAATCTTTTTTGTTTCTCCTCCTTCCCTCCCCTTCATATAGAACCAGAATTGCAAGTACAGGTGGTAAACTTGAAAAATGCCGTCTAGGTATCTTTTGCAAGACTGGTAGGATTTTGTGCTTTTCAATGCAAAGGTACTTTATCAAGAATAAAGAATATTAATGCTCTGCTTTGTTCATAGCTTCAAAGTTCAATTGAAGACAGCATGAGTTCTGCCATAACCTTTAATAGGAAGATATTTTCTATTCCAATTTTTGAAACAGATGATGTCATTCATCAATGTTATTTAAATTACCTGGATTTGTATGTCCTAATAAGTGTTCCCTGTGATATGAATATTTAATTAAAACTTAGAAAATACTCTTGTGTGACACCAGGGACATTGAATTAACATCTACATCTTATGGCTGTGAAAGTTTCTGTGTTTTCACTGCTTAAATCTGCTAGTAAAGGCTAAGTTCAAAGGTAGTATATTTAGATTTTGTGACAGCTTTTCTGGGAAGAGAGTGGAGATAGACTCACTTCAATCATATTACCAAATGCTATAATCAGATCTTTTCCATTTCTGTCACTACTGCTTGGTCTTAACTGGGGACCTGATTATGAAACCTTCACATCTCCAAGAATTTCTATGCCATTTAAATAAAGGCTGGTTACTGAGATACTTACTTCACCTTAAAAAATTACTCCTAAAGCACAAACTAAAAATTGAAACCAATTACTATAATACATAGATAAAATATTAAATGTAAATTTTCAAACTTGTTTGCATTAAGTTAAATTCATACAACAGTTGCCTGATTTTCAGAGCTACTTGTTACCATCACTCTCATTAGTTTAAATTGAATGTCATTGTGCCTGAACACACAGTCTACTGGTCTGAGTTCCTGAATTCATTTACACTAGTTTGGAAAGCTGTTGCAGCTCGTTTTTTCTGTGATGAAACAAAAAGGTGATAGATTCAACATGTATATGCCCAGCTAGCATATCAGTTCCTCTTGTGGCCGCTATATATAGTAGGCTAAGTTGCATAATAATAGTGCTAGGATGGATGAGTGAGAGACTCGCAGTTGAATTTTTTCCGTTACAGCTCATTTTAGCAGATGTTTTCTCTGTTTCCAAAATGACAGTGCAACACAGTACAATAGTTGAAACTTAATGGAGAATTGCAACTTATTTAGCAGGAACTGTGTCCAATCTGCAGGTTTTGGTGAAGTTTCACTGTAACTAAGATTTGATTTGATGTTAGATAAATATAGCTGCCGTATTATTTAAAATTGTGATTTGAGTCTAACTTCCCCTGACCTTTTCTGAAAACTACGCATTAATTGAAATCACTTCTAAAATGATATTTTAGAAAATGAGCATTGGCTGATACTAATAATTCTGCATACAGTTATAGAATAAAGAATACCTAATTATTTAGTAAGTAGCCAGTTCACAGAAGGTGTCCATGCCCATGGCAAGGGAGTTGGAACTAGATGTTCTTTAAGATCCCTTCCAATCCAAACAATTCTGTCATTCTGCTTGAAAGAGTCCAGCACAGGGCCACAAAAATGATTGAGGGAGTGGAGCATCACCCTTATGAGGAGCAGCTGAGGGAGCTGGGTCTCTTTAGCTTGAAACAGAGGAAACTGAGGGTTGACCTCATTCATGTTCATAAATTTGTAAAGGGCAAGTGTCAGGAGGAAGGAGCCAGGCTCTTCTCTCTGATGTCAAATGATAGGACAAGGGGCAATGGGAGCAAGCTGGAGCATAGGAGGTTCAATCTGAACATGAGGAAAAACTTTTTTATTGTGAGGGTCACAGCACTGGAACAGGCTGCCCAGAGAGGTTGTGGAGTCTCCTTCTCTGGAGACATTCAAACCCCCCCTGTGCACGTTCCTGTGTGACCTAGTCTAGGTGATCCTGCTCTGGCAGGGGGGTTGGACTGGATGATCTTTTGAGGGCCCTTCCAACTCCTAATATTCTGTGATTCTATAACCAACAAAAGTACACAAAGATGAAACTGGTCAAGTGAGTATTGTTATTTGTACCTCTGTCATTCAGGCAATCAAGTCTTAAGTTTTAGTGAAATGAAGGCCTGTACTGTGTACTTGGAGAGAGTGTGTTAATGTTGCACAAATTAGAATTTCTCCATTAGAAATCTTTAGATAGTTCCAGCAATGAAGGGGAAATTTACTCCAATTCATTGTGCACACTAACTAGTTTAAAATCCCTTTTCTCTGTTATAACCTAAACTTTGGCTTTCCTTTATTAAAGGTTTCATTAATTTTAGGGCAGTTGCGTTAAAGATGTATTTGTGAATTTAGACATAAAGATCCCATTCAGAAGTAAAGTAGATTCAGAAGTTTCTACTTATCCTTCAGGTTTACAAACTAAAGCTATGGCTTCACAAACCCTACCTTGGAAGGGACTTCCCCACTGGCAGTGTGAGGTCTGATTTTCAGGTGCTTGTTCCTGGCCAAGCACCACCCTTCTGTTGTACCACCCTTTGGTGGCTGCTCTTTAATCTGAAGCAGTGAATAGACCCAAGTTTAAAAAAACAAAACAAAATTTTAAAAAACCCACCTCAAAGCCCTAAAACAAAACCACAAAAAACCCAACCAATGAACAAAATCACCAATCCACTCAGATTCTAGGGTTACTTTCAACTTTTAATTCACTTGCCCCTTCTGCTGTAAGGGTCCTAAACTTTTGTGCCATGTCAACTGGATGTGAAAGAACAGGGAAGGGCACACAGAAGTATTTGAGGATGCCTTAATGAGTAAGGGCTACAGAGAATCCATGGTATCTTAAGACCACTTGATTCCTAAATGAGAGTATTCACGCTGGTTTTCTGTGTACTCCATCTTATGTTTATTTGCAGCATACCTTTACTTGATCAGCATTTTCTTTCTTGAGAGTCACTGATGTAAACATGGCAACATTTACTGTAAATTTACAAAGATTGTATGTTGCACAGCTGCAGCTAAAAGCCATAGGAGCCATTCAGCAAACTCCTCTCAAACTTTTTTGGAAAAAGTAGAGGACAAAATGACCTACCCTGACTTTTTGTACTGTGGTAAATACGTTTTTGTGTTTGTGAGTCTGTGTGACAGTGCCTAAATAAATTATGCTCTCAATAAAATTCCATGCCAGCAAATACTGCATGCAGACTTAAGCAGGAGTTAGATTATTGCTCAGCAATTGCACATTAGAAATACAATAACTGGAATTTATGTTTACATTAATTACAGCATGAACATAAATTTCTCTCATTACTTTTATTCTTCATGTACTACATTGATTGTTAGAATTTATTGTTTGTGTTATATACTGAGAGACAAAAAGCAATCTCAGTAATGGATGCAAAAAATGAGTGCACGTACTGTTTGGTTTTTTTCTCAGAAAAAATCTTGTAGGTCCACTGAGTTTTGCTCCACGTTTATTTTTTTTTTTATTGTGCACAATAAATGAATCCTATTTTTTGCGGTGAAAAAGCAACATATGTATGGGTGGTGACATCTGGCTCTTAGTAGATTAATATCATGTAATATTTTACGGTCGACTACTTTTTTCAGAATGCTGTCATGCTAGAGATGAGATATGATACTGATGATACCATTTCATGTGTTTTTTTCTGGATCTCAAAGAGTAAGCAGCAAATAAAACTATGGTAGAAGTTTGTCTCTCTGTCCTGCTTTTGACCAGTGGATTAAGGTCTCTGTTTTTAACTTGTAGCTTTCTAGGGTTCCTAGAGGAAATCCTGAATCTACTGAGGTAAAGTCATAGGAATTAGAACTTCATCCCTTGCTTTTTGCTAGAATTATGTACATCCACACGTATCTTTTGTTGGAGATTATTCAACTCTCTTGCTCTGATGTTGGTGACAATTTAAAGGTGGTTTTCATTAGAGGTTCTCTTTGCGATGTCGCACCAGGAGCTTCAGCTTTGTGTCCTAGTCCTCTGCAGCTAACTACTGGCCTTATATGATGATCCTCACTGAAGACTTTGTGGACACTTCTGAGTGTTTAAAGCAAGATGTTAAGTTACAGAGAGGTTTCCTATTAAGGAAAAGTGATGTAATGTCAGTGGAACACTGCCAACTTCTCTCTGCTCATTTTATTTATGTTAGCTGCATACCAGAGAAAATGCCCCATAAAACATGAGTGCTCCTTGCTATATTTAGCCAAGCTAATTTACTAATACCAGAAGATTATGTTTATGTGCAATGGAAATAATTATAAAAAGATTTGGGGACATCTTATTGAAATAAAACAGGTTTAACTTGGCAAAAGTAAATACCAGATTTGCTCCTTGTGCATAGAAAGACTTTAGGGTATCTTTCAGCGTTTATACTTGCAACATGTATTGCTGTGCTGAAAAGCATTGTGTAACATTTTAATTGAACTGTTTTGCTGATTGTACAAGGACTTTATTTACATTGATCTGAGTCTTCTTAGCAATGCAGATGTGCTCACATTTAACCTATGTGACTGAAAGCAAGCTTGTCATACACATTCCAATCTGATCTTCTGGTCTGAAATATTTGCATTCACCTTCATATGGAATACAGTGTGATACTGTGCTTTTTTGTGATGTTTGAAATCAGTTTGGCATATCTTCTGTTGATTACTTTCTCTGAGTTTCCTTTAGGACTACTTTTTAAATGAGTAAATGAGCCCTCTTTTTTATGAATAATTTTTTTTTGCCTGGTTTATGTTCAACTTTTTGTTCTACAGCTGATGGTGTTGATAAATAATCACAAGATTTCTTCCTGACTCTAACAATGTTACTTCATAATGCTGTTGAACAATTTGACCTTTCCTATTAATTCTACTCCTACGTGGTGACCCCTGCTGGGTGTGTTAGTGTTGGAACTATGGATCCTCCCTGATACTAAATCTGCCTAAAAGAATATTCCTTATCAAGAGTAGCTGAGTACATGTGTTAGCTGCTGATAAATAAGAGCTGTCATACTAGTTAACTACATAATGCATATGAAAAAAAATGGTACTTTTACAGTAATAAATGTTAAGTCCAATATGACTGTGAAACAATATGGTGTGTTATGAGATCTGCAGTTTACTCATGAGCTAAGTTTTGGGCAGAGGAATGAATTTTGGATAGTGTTATATTTATCTGCATTACTGAGGATATGTTGAACATTTTATATGTTTTCTGCTCAAATGTGAGTAGCCTGTCCTCATTTTGAAGCCTGTGCTTTATTGAGATGACTTCTAAAGATGCTTCTTTAACAGGGTCTTCATGCATTCTGACATTTAGCATCTAACTTACACACTCTGAACTGCACTCTGGAGGTTTCACTGATTATCTGGGAGGCTGTACTACTACTCATATAAGTGAGATGCCAAAGACAAGGCTCTGCAGAGGGACCTAGATAGGCTGAATCAATGGGCTGAGGCCAACTGTATGAGCTCCAACAAGGCCAAGTGCCAGGTCCTGCACTTCAGTCGCAATAACCCCATGCAGCGCTACAGGCTTGGGGACGAGTGGCTGGAAAGCTGCCAGGCAGAAAAGGACCTGGGGGTGTTGGTGGACAGCAGGATGACCATGAGCTAGCACTGTACCCTTGCGGCCAAGAAGGCCAATGGCATCCTGGGGTGTATCAGAAGGGGTGTGGTGAGTAGGTCGAGAGAGGTTCTCCTTCCCCTCTACTCTGCCCTGGTGAGACCGCATTTGGAATGTTGTGTTCAACTCTGGGCCCCTCAGTCAAGAAGGACAGGAAATTGCTTGAAAGAGTCCAGCGCAGAGCCACAAAGATGATGGAGGGAGTGGAGCATCTCCCTTATGAGGAGCGACTGAGGGAGCTGGGTCTCTTTATCTTGGAGAAGAGGAGACTGAGGGGTGACCTCATTCATGGGTATAAATTTGTAAAGGGCAAGTGTCAGGAGGAAGGAGTCAGGCTCTTCTCAGTGACAGCCAATGACAGGACAAGGGGCAATGGGTGCAAGCTGGAGCATAGGAGGTTCCATGTGAACATGAGGAAAAACTTTTTTACTGTGAGGGTGACAGAGCACTGGAACAGGCTGCCCAGAGAGGTTGTGGAGTCTCCTTGTCTGGAGACATTCAAGGCCAACCTGGATGCGTTCCTGTGTGACCTAGTCTAGGTGATCCTGCTCTGGCAGGGAGGTTGGACTGGATGATCTTTTGATGTCCCTTCCAACTCCTGAGATTCTGTGATTCTGTGACAAGATGATGAGAACATTTCCCTGTGTGTCTACTTTCAACTAGAAGAATTAGAGCAACGTGGCAGCAAACTGAAATGTTGCAAGACCAGAAGAAAAAGAGAAATTATCTTTAAGGCCTATCACAAATCAAGTATAATTGTTTAACACATCTGGAGCTTGTTTTGAAAATATAAAGCTATTTAATATATAGAGGATTTCAAAATGGTTGTAAGATTCTGTTGCTATTTTCAAATATACAAATATTTTCTCATTCATCCTGAGTGATTCATTAGGGAAGTAGATCATGCCACTAAAAAATCATGAGAAAAAATTTTGAGTCAACTAAGAGTCAAAAAACATTTCCTGCAATTATGAAGTATGTTAATCAAGCTGGGCATTGTGCCTTACAGATTCCTCTTAATTTCAAATATCAGATTTTAAACATAAGATTAATTTAAGCAAAAAAACCAACCCTTGGATCGTGAGAAGCCATTTCTAGTATTAGACTCTTGAGGACAAAAGTTCTCCCTAGTGTAGAAGATCAGACATAACTAATCTGTGAAGTATTGCCTGGACAGTGTACAGCAAGAATTATGTGCTATCAATTCTTGCTTAGCAAAGTTTATTTCTCTGTTTTCAAAACTAAGGACTGGTGGATTAGTTATTCTTTAAGTAACTTTAATATTGAAGTCTTGTATAATCCATTTGGAAAACTGCAGTCTCTGAAGGTTTATGAAATTACTAAAAAATGGACAGTTATAGACAACATTGCCTTTAGGGCGTGAGAATGTAATTAATGTGGTAAGTGCAAGTGCATGGGCTCATTAGAGTCCTGGCATGCTAAAGAGAATGACTGTAGGGGAAGAAACTTATTTTCTTCCAAACAAAATTACTAAGCAACTCAGCTTTTCTGCAAATCTGGGTGCCTGCTTGCTCTGATATATGGCACAACTACTCAAGAGACCTTACATGTCTTTGCTTTAATTTTCCCTCTGACAAAACCTGCCATATTTTAAAATGTTCTCTGGTGTCTCTAGCTCTTTGACTTTCATTTAATCATTCATTGTTCTGCAAAAAATTATCATTGCATTTTGTATGAATTGGCTAATCAATTAGCTGACCTCAAATAATCCAGATGCTTTTGTTATTGTGTAACACTTCTGTTTAATGCTGTGTTTGAGGTTTCTCCTAGAAGTGGAAAAAGAATAGAGGAATCTTTCAAATAAGAAGCAGGATTAATGTAGTATTTCTATTTTATCTGTGACTGCAGAGTAGCTTTAGTAAACTGGCCCAGAAACACAGGGCTCATGTTATTCTGTGTGTCAGAATCCACTATCATTTAGTTCACACTAGAAAACTGTAGTAGACAAGTGTATTTTAGGCTAGTGTTTTCCAAAGAGTGAAGCATGTTTTTATAGAGAAGCTAGCATGTGAAGTGAGGTAGAAGGTGAAGTCATGAATTTTGGTGTTGTACACCCTTGATAGTGCTTCTGGAGCTCACAAGTTGCAGTTCAGAGGTGGTGATAGCCCAAGGGAACAAGCAGGGAGACAGATGAGAAGGCAGCAGTTAGAGAGTGGTAGGTCAATGAGAAGAATAATTGAAGACAGACCAGAATTATACCACGATCTAAGTATTGCTAAAAGGAGCAGAAGATCATGCGGAATCTCATGGTTCATACAGGAAGAACCATATGATCCTCACTGATGATGAATGTAGTACTACCAATTTTGGTGTTGGCAAAATCCGTATGTCTTTGAAGTAACCTACAAGTCCAAAAATACATTATTTATATGAAGCTATAGGTTCATTATTAAACCACAGCCAGATAAGATTTATTTCCCCTCTATCTCAGCTATTTGTGAGGTAAACAATAGCTTGGAGTCCAAGTTGTGATACTTGAAGAGAAAATTCTACGCACAGGTAGTGTTGATCTCAGTGTGAAAATGTGTATTGCTACTTTTACATCTTACTAGCAATAACAATAATAGAAACAAAGCATGAATTATTTTTTTTTAAATTTCATTTTACTAACAGTGATTTATCAGTAGTTTCCAAATGTAATCTTAAGTGTTCTAGTCCTGTTAAGGAAACAAGTTATATATATTGTGCATACTACTAACTACTCAATGTAAAAACATTTTTCAATAAGGAAAAAATATAAACTGCTATTAGTCAAGATAAACTAAATTGACTTTCACTGTAGGAACAGATAAACCACTTATCTTCCATTATGGAATGTTCATTTTAACATAAATCTAATCTGATCTTCAGAAATAAATGTGGGAAAATATAGCTTGGAACCCTCAAATCAGACAGGTGCTGTTTCTAGGCCAGTATTCTTTCTGCAAGAGTGTCCAGTTTCAGGCTAAGAAGATGCACACGTTATTAGAATAATGAGTCCATAAAGAAAGAACCTTCCTTCATAGTTGTCAGACAAAATGGGTTTAAATCTTGAGGAGTACTGTTTTCTTTGTAACTAGCTTTTTATAAACTACCCTTGATCAAACTGAAGACAAACAAGACACATTTGTTTTGTCTGCAAGTTTTTTACTGCAGGGCAGAAGGAAGGAGCGGAATTAATTGATTTCTGGAGGTCAGCTACAGGCAATTAAATAGTAAAATCTGTACTACGACATACAAAATAGTAAAATTGCTCTCTAGGATGGGTTCATACATTGTCTCTGAAAGTGTAAATGTTAAATAATATGCATGATACTCCTTTTTAATATATTATATATTAATATGCTACACACTTTAAAATATTTCAATAAACTCTAAATTAAATGAAGTCACTAATTTTCAGCATATTTGTTTAGCAATATATGTATTTAGCTTCCCAGAAAGTGAGACTTACACAAAATATAAACCCATAATCTCTTGTGGTATGCAGGCTTATTTTTAAATGCCTTCTAGCTTGTATGGTTTTAGCTAGGCACCTCATGCTACTCTCTATGTATAGCCTACATTAGCAAGTAGTATACAGAGACAAAAGGGGCTCTGTAAGGTGAAAAAAAACCGTGCTGAGGGCATGGTATCTGCTTCACATTTCAGAATCACTGCTTTTGGGTTTTGTTTATTTCACTTTGAACTGGCTCTAGCCTGTGCCCATGGACTGAAGCCCATTAGTGGCTGGAGTTTGTTACATTTGTTTCACCTGTCAGGAAGTCAGTTTATGTTCTTGAGAGGCTTCCCTAGGGTGCGAACTGGAGAACAAGCAAGTGGAGACACTTGGAGATGTGCTTCAAAAGCAAATTTCTGATCCATGCTAAAGCACAAATGCAAATGTGTCCTTACTGTCAGTCTATGTGGTTCCTTGTTTATGGCCAGTCACTGTGTTCGTTACTATTTTATTTGGGAAAAATGAAGCTTGGTCCTTCCTCTTGTTTTCTCTGGGTAAGAGGGCTAACTCGTTTCACTGAGAGCTAGGCAAGATTCAAAACAGTTTTAGAGAAGGATATAGCTGTTCAGAATCACAGGCACAGTATATGGCCATACCAAGTGTTCATCATTACAGAATTTACCCATATGATAAATGGCCTCAAGTTGCATCAGGGGAGGTTTAGATCGGATATTAGGAAACATTTATTTACTGAAAGAGTGGTCAAACACTGGAACAGGCTGCCCAGGGAAGTGATGGAGTCACCATCCCTGAAGGTGTTCAAGAAGCATGTGGATGTGGCACCTAAGGACATGGTTTTGTGGGCATGGTGGTGTCAGGTTGATGAGTGGACTTGCTGATCTTAGAGGTCTCTTCCAACCTTAATGATTCTGTGATTCCTTCTTTTTATGTCATTATACATCACTTAAGACACAACCTAATTCAGGAAAGAAATCTTTACTGTATTGTCTCCCATACTCAGGGTTACTTTATATATAAAGATTTAAATATGACTTGAAGTGAATCATGTTTATGGAATGTATTTTCACTCAAAAGTACAAATGCAATTATTTGTTCTGTCATTTATATGTAAGGTATTCCATTTAAGCTTTTCAGAACAATGCACTGTACAGTTAGCTAGCAGCTTAAAAAACGTTAGATTCTCACCATAAAATCACTTCTATTTACCAGGGAAATACTATTTTAAATTGTGTTGCCAGTGAAAAGAAGCTAATTAAAGTTGAGTGTCTGTGTCCAAATGTGTGTAATTTCAGGATGCATTGTTTCCCTTTGTAACGATAGGGAATGTGATTAGTTCTGGTCAGGTCTGTTCAGTCTGTTTAGAAGCAGAATATATTCAGAATATTTAAAAGAATATTTTGACTGCAGTGACATCTGTGTGCTGTGGGTGAATTTTGCCTTTGCTCAGTAATTCTGCTGATAGGTATTCATTTTTTTGTTTTTTTAACAAGCAATGGGGAAATTACAATGAGGTGTTCCATTCAGCCATGGAGTAAGGCTGCAAGTCTACTTAGTTCTTAGGATTTGCCTAAGACATCTTCATTATAATTATGTTTATCATGCAGTTGTAATAAACAATAGCTTTGTATATCTAAGGGTGTTTTAGCAACATTTAAAGTATCTTTTCTTGTCTCTTTTATACTTTGGAGAAGATACCTTCTAGAAAGAAAACAAAAAAAGCCCAACACCAAAACTCTCATTTCTGAAGTATGTGTCTGGCTAGGTAAGATATGACAGTGCCCTGTAAACTCTATTTTATTTTCAAAATTAATCCAGCGAGATGAATGGAGATCCACATCTTAAAAGATTGAATGAATTGTTGAAAGTTGCTGATAGGAAAAAAATGTGATAAACCCAAAAGATGTTATGAGCCTATATGAGCAGATAAAGTTATGTCTATTATTATAGCTAAGTCTACAAAGCATTCTTTTCGGTCTTCTAAATGCAATAGCTGACACAAGGTACATCTGCCACACTGTCAAGTGATTTCCTAAGTTATTCCGTTGCTGCTGTTTTGCCATTGCATGTTGGAGTTTCCATTCTGCTCTGTGACGAGTGTAGCCCACAGAGAGTCCGCTTGGCATGAATAGATTGAGCATTTGCCAACTCTTTGCAGAAATATTTATGTGCAATGCTGCAGCACTTGCAAACACTGAGGACATTTCAGCTATTTTTTATATTCATTTTCTTTGCAACAAAATTAATATTTCAATTAACCAGAGCTTTGCCTATCAGCTCTCCTGTTTAGGGAAGAAAGTTGAATCAGTTTGTCCATACCTAAACCAACTCTTAACTGCAGCTGGAGCCAAGCAGCTAAGTAACGTGGGGGGCGTAGTTAGTCATTCCCTGTTTCAGGTCCAGAGAACAACGGCCGGGAAGCAGTGGAAGGCTGTTGTTTCTTCTCACCAGGGCTTTTAAAAGGCTAAGAGGGCATCTGGGAGGAAGAATTCTCCCAGTAGATCTGCAAATGTCTCTAGATGATACCAACTCCTAATACAGCAGTAACTTCAAATACCCTAGGAGGTTTGCAGCATGCAGTGTGACTACACAGTTACTCATTTTCCTAAAAGCACACTGATAGCAACTGTTTGTGCCAGTAACTGCTCCCTTTAATATCAGAGCATCCAGTAGCTACTCTATTTTTGTTTTTCTTTTTCATATGATGATATCATTTTTCCTTCTTCATGAAAGTATGCATTTCAGTGGTACAAAGCAGTTGTCTTTACGTGTAACCCAAAGAACAGGCACTTGACAGATACTGGAATGTTAATCTTGAAAACATAGAGGTCCAGTTTTAAGCCTACCATAAATGTTGGTGGGTAGGCATAAAAATAAGCAATTGTCCTAACTTTAGTGGCCAGTGGTAGATGAAATATGATGATTTGTAGTGCAATTGTTAATTAAATAAATGAAATTTAAAATACATAAATTAATTAACTGTGCATGTGCTGTTCCAGTGACAGCACTTAGAAAATGTATCATAGTACATCTAGAAGAAGTGGAGTGGTTGTCCATCTTCTGTTTACTTTTCGTTTCAAACTTTCACTTTTCAAACTTAAATATGTATTTTTCTCTTTCCTTATTTTCTTTGAATATCTACCAATCAGCACAGAATATAACCTTCCACATGGTATAGTACAATCCGAAGGAGAAGACCTATTTGTCTATTTGCAGGCCAGTTCATTGCTGCATTCCAGTTCATCATTTCCCACACTTTGGGCCAGTTCAGCTGTGGATTGGAACCTGTATTGCTACTAATGCTTTGTTACACTTTATCTCTTCGTAGCATAACACTTTTCGCTTCTTTTGTCAGTAAAACTTGTTACCTGTGCCATTTTTTAGCTGTTACATCCATCACTGGATATTCCATGTAACACTATTGAATTACCAGAGATGCGAAGTTTAGCATTCTTGCTAAAGCTGTATTGTGTCTTTATGTCTTTTGGAAGCAATGAATGTGCACAAGAGCACAATTTCCTCTCTTTCTGTACCCAAGCTAAGCAAGTTATCTCACTGGTGCGTGTTTTGAAAAGTGTCCCTGCAGTGGTATGGACAGATGAAAAATGGTTCCTGTCTCTAAAGGAATTGCTTGTGTTCACTGAATACTGGCACTACCACTACTCTTGGTTTCCTTAGTACAGAAATTAGCTTGATGCTTTTGATAGATAATCAAACCATAGTGGAAAATGGGCACAGGTACAACTGGCACTTTTTAGGATAGATAGAAAAGTTTTTAACAGCCAAATTACAGCAGGATTTTCTTAAAAGAGAGTTCACAAACAATGCAGGTACAGTGCCAATGGTTTACATTTCTGTTCTGTGCATATGAAGTTTCTCAGAGGAAAAGTCAAGCTTAGTTCCATAGTGTGCTCATAATACAGTACCTGTTAGCTTTTGCACCATACTGATTTTTCTGAGAGTGTGTTAGGTTACAGTGAACTTAATTGTCAACACTCCTGTATATTAACCTGAAATATGGGGAATACTTTCATGAATCTGCATTTTCAAACTGTTTTCAAACTGTTCATAAATGTGAACCCTTGCAGGATTTACAACAGTCTGTGTTTTCTTCTCACAATATAAGAGATTGTTCAGCATCAGGAAACTTAATGCTTGAGTAAATGTATTTGTATTAATACAGCCCAGAGGCTGGCTGTGTGTTGAATACTTTGCAGTTTTTGTAAAAAGGAGCATCTGTTTTACCTTTACTTCACTTTCTTGCCTCATCACATGTGTACATTTTTAATATTTCTAAAAATAAATTAATAATGCTTCAGTGGGCAGTTTAGTTGGAATTACTTTTGTATTTGAGTATTTATTTTCAGTACAGCTGTTAATTAATTCACTGCTAGCTTAAGTTGTTTTTATTTTTAACTACTCTCAACCATTGATAATCTGGGGGAAAACTTTGTATTTTATTAGGAGCACAATTCCAGATATCAGTGACTACTATGAAATTTTGGATGAGTTGGTATGTGCATATCAGTCTCTTAAGTAGTAACTGTCAGAAGAAGTTCAGAAAATTACTCATTTTCAACAATACGATTTATACCAGTAAAATATGAATGTTGTGGTTGTAGAAAGCAAATTAAACAGTGTATTTAAGAGCTAGCTTAACAGCTAGCTTAACAGCTACCTGGCAAGTCTGCCTTGCCAGCTGCCTAGGAGTCATGTATACAGAAGCACTGTGAATCTTAACCAGTGAGGGAACCACAGCAGCTCCCAAGCTCCCAGTGCTTCCCGTTCTCCATTCCTTCTCTGCCTACCAGCTATTCAGTTGGGCTGCCAAGGAGCTAGAGAGATACAGCTGTATGTCATACAGTACGATTTTAATAAATTATGAAAAAATAGTCCATCCTGGATTTTATTGTAGAAATATCTAAGTATAGATATAAATATATCTAAATATATACATATAAAAATACATCTAAACATAGACACTTGCTGACATGGAAGTCAGTGTTACCTGAGAAGAGCTCTTGCCTTTTAGTATAGCATGATGGTGACTGTTTCCCTTTTGGTAGTGCTCTGGCGTGATTCTGAATCATAGTATTGAGTTAGAAGCTAGATCTTCATTGGAAGGTAGATTTCATGGAGGTTTATTTTAATCTACTTTGTATATTGTGTTGTAAAACACTAAATAAACTTCAATGCCCTTACCACACTTTGTGGTAGATACTACCTGGATAAGGTTCATTTTGAGTATGACTGATTCTCTCTCCCCCTTCAAGATAGATAGTCTGGGTAGAAGGGCTGAAGGGCTTCCATATGAACTGTTGTGTTTAAAAGGTACACAGAGCAGGTTATACTGTGGAGTTGATGGTTAAACTGCAAATAGTAGGGTGCTTCCCAGAAGAGAGGCATTGTTCCTCTAAATAATTTTTTTATGGTCTTCACAAACTCAAGAGGTGTAAGAAAAATAAAGTTGGTACATAACCTAATATTTACAGAATGGTAAGGGTTGGAAGGAACCTCTGAAGATCATCTAGTCCAACCCCCTTAATATTGGGAACCCGTGAATAAGCCTGACAGAGAACATTCAGTCTGAAGGTTTTATTGCATCCCTGAAAATGCCATCTGCTGTAATGTCCTCTGCAATCCAGTGGCAGTTCCTATTGAGACTTTCAGAGATGTACAACCATCTACCTATCTCACCTCCTCCACAGCACTGCATCCAGGCACTTGCAGTTAAAGTTCCCGATGGTGGTTGTTACCAGTTTAGTTCTCAAAGTCAAGGACCGCTCCATTAATTTTCAAAACAATGCGACAGAAAGTATCAGGAAAAAAAACATTATAAAAATCAGATAAAAAGATAAAACAGCCTATTATAATCTAAAGCAAATGCATACCTCAGACCATTAGTTCTTGAGTAACTATCAAAATACGCCGTATGTACTGGCATCCCTAGAGAAGATTCTGATCATCTGTCCACTATTTTCTCATACAATCAGGGTTTTGCTTTTAAAAAGATAGTATTCTGTAGCTGCTCACCAAGAAACCTAATGTTTTCAGTCTTCCCTTTGAATACTTCGTTGCAAATGCTTCTTACTGTCATTTAGCTCTGAAAGTCATCACTGTGCTGAGCAGGCTCCAAGTGCCCAGGACTGAAACTGTGCATGCAATTTTTCTTACAGGCAATGCAGGCGAGAAACCTTACCTCTGTTGCAACTCATGTCTGCTTCCATTCAAATATTGCTGCTTTACTGTTTGCATTTCTTTAACTGTTTTAGCATACCTATTAGAACATCTGAGAATGTATATAAAAATCTTGGTTAAGAATATTTGGTATTGGAAAAAAAAATCACAAATACTGAAGCAGACATTTGAAAATATTTATGTACTACTAGGCCTGCTTTTCAGTCAGCTGCTGAAATTTATCAGTATTTGTTTTACCCTAGTTATGATTTTTTGAATTACTTATTTTTGCCATTCACTGGTTGTTTTACAAAAAAACTTTTAAATGTTCATTCTTACATTGTTATAATTAATTATTTTGGAAAACCAAAATTACCACATGAGAGAATAAGTTTTATTCTCTCTCGTTTAAACAAGCTTGATGCATTCCCTGAAAGGATGTGTGCCCTTTAAAACACTGGGATTATAAAATGTGTTTCAGACAATTGGGAAAAGGATGTAACTAAAATTAAACTATTTTTTTTCCCCTGTAATCTCATCCAAAAACTGAACTCTTTTTAAATTTCCTTCTTTTCTTCCCTACTGATGAGAGCAATATTACAAATTGATTCCCACGCATAATTTTGAATGCTGGGCTCTCTGTATTTGTGTTATCAATGTTACTTTTCAGGGACCTGCCTATGCAGACCTTCCACCCCTGTTGCTGTCACTGCAAAGGAACACTTGTGAATTGCTTATTTTCTCTTATTTTCTGGGTTTTTTTTCTTCTTCATAATGACACTTCCCTAGGATACATCTGCTCAAGAAATTAATAAGTATAGGACAGTATCTGCTGTTAAAAAAATAGTTCTGAGCTGGAGAACATTCCTTTGCAGACAAGGATCTTTCGTTTCTACTCCTGGAATCAAAATTTGCTCTAAGAAAGTCTTTGAGTTTTGCTATGTGGACTTAAGTGATAATGATTATGTCTGCATGATATTTTTCAAGCAGACATGCTCTTGCTTTGTCTGGACCTTAAGATGATCACAAGCTTTGCAAATGGAATTAGCGTGGTCCTGAGCTAATAAACTCTGGCTTGCAGACATCTATATTCCTGTGGCCACAAGTCAACCTTAGTATGAGAGCAGAGCAACCCCATATTTGCCTGCCAGCCTTTTGTAGACATACCCTGAATCTGATCTTTCCTTCTGCCTGGATTGGTACAGCAGCAGTTCGGTGTAGTGGTATACTTACCATTGACAGGGCCATAGATGGTCATTTGTGTTATGCTGTTGGCTGGGCACATCACCATGTGACTTGGCAATGAAAATGAAAAAGTCCCAAGACAAGACACTCTGACTTGCTTTCAGCACATGTTGGATAAACATAGGGGTGCTGGAGACAGCTAAGTTTCTTCTATATTCAACACACCATTTACAATACTAAATGTTCCCCATTTTGTTAAACTTAGCCTCTCTGTAATAAATAAAATTATTGATTATGATGGAAAAATGAATTAAGTATTATTTGTAAGTCATTTTAGAGGTATTGGACAGTAGGTCTGCAAGTAGTCAGACTAAAGATACAGAATGAGCTGAAAATAGTAATCTTATAGGACTTTCCCTTTCCAGTCAGAGATGACCTGAAGTATTTCTGTCATCAGCCAAGAAAGCCAGATGATGATGGGAACTAAAATTGTGTTGCTTCAGCCCATTTAGGGAAAGGAGACTTCTATGTAATTTAGCAAAATTCAAAGAATAAGATTCAGCCTGTGTCCTGTGGAGTGAAGCATTCAGCTGACAGGGATTTAGAGTCTCTATTGTAAACATTTAAAAAATGAATTATCAAATTCACTAGTGAACTGCAACATATCAATGTTCTTGTTGCTGATTTAATTAAAAAGGAAAATGCAATCTCCTTTTAAGTACTGAAATATGTATTGTTGGTGACATCATGGATGTTACCAGAATTGCACTATCTTTATGACAAAAAAACAAACAAACTGTTAAATGTAAATAATTTATTTTTCAGTTTTCTGTCCTAAACAAGCTTGCTCCCCTTTTTCTTATCTAAACGATCTCCTTTGGCCTGAGATCCTAAGTAGAACTATTGTCAGAAAACATTTTCTGGGAAATGTGGATGGTTGGAATCTCAAAATTAATCTCAGAGTGGAAAATATGATGATATTACCATTTCTAATTTTGTTGCTACCAACAAAAGTGTATTTTTGTGCCAGAATCATACATTCATATGCCATGCATTAAGCAGACAGCTTAATTTCTGCTTAAAATTACCTAAATTATATATAAACAATGACACATTTGTATATAATAAAGTATTTATATATTACATATACAGAAAAGGTATATGTGCATATGCTGAAACTTCGTGGACATCTGGAGTATTGTGATAAATTTATGACTTCCAGCTGGAACATGACAATTTTTGAGCAAGTCTGTCTGATGTATTTTAAGATGAAGACCACACAGTTAATTTTTATCTCAATGTCATTCAAACAACTGTATTGGAGACAAAAAAAAAAGCCAGTGCATGGTCTGGTTTGCTTCACTGCTGAGCTTTTTTTTTTTTTTTAACTTAACTAACAGTTTTGAGTGCTCTGGCACATTAGCTTTTAGCCTTTATTGTTCTGCTAGTGAATGTCTTTGTTTCTAAAAGAAATTCTAATTTCCATTTGAACTGATCATACTGCAATTAGCAATTCCTCAGAACTGTATTCAGTATCTACTAAGGTACATCTCAAGTCCTACAGTTAAGAATAAAACTTGGAAAAAAAGTGGGACTAAAGACATGGGGAAGCTCAGTTCACTGTTTCCTTCGGTTACAAAAATTTCTTGGAAGTTGTCTCTGTTGATCTACAGATACATGGATGGTTCTAACACAGAAGCTGGTCCCTTGTCTCCAAATATTTAATTAAAAGTATGGCAGTAGTTAGGTCTGTCTGATCAGCCCATAGAGGCCACAGCAGAAATAAAAGATTAATTTGTTACTGGGTAAATATCTGAGGCTTATTATTGAAACAGGACCATTGAATGAGAGAGGCAAGAAATGAAGAGAAATCTTGTTAAGATCTTCAACATTTTTATCATTGCTTATATTATCTGGATTGCTCCTTTAAAATGTCCTAAGCATCCTTAAATTGTCTTTTAATTTACCTTTTTAAAGAATGGAAGGCTCTGTTAACTTCTATTTTGCATATGCTTTTCCCCCCTTCCTGAGCTCAAAAACCAGACTTTTGTAGCAATGTTTTTTTTCTGAAGAAATAGGGCTATTCAAAATATGCAAATGCTTTGAACTTTCCCTGTCTTCTGGTTTTCCTAGACCCTAGATCAGTGGAACTTTTACCTCCTCCCCAGCAGCACTGCATGTCTGATCATCTTTTTGTCTATTTTTCCTTCCTACAGGGACCCTATAAAAATACAGCAGCTGCAGAACCAAATTCGTCTGGAGCAAGAAAGTGGCCAGTGGTGTCGTCACCAACAGCAACCTGATCATCACCAGCACCCTCCCTCTTCTCCTTCCTTTCCTCCTCCCCCCTCCTTCCAGGAACTTGAGTCCAGCCAGTCTGTCACTTCTCCAGTGTCAATGAGTATTCTTCACTCTCATACTTCCCCAGCCATGCAGTCTTCCAGCTCCTTCAACTATGCTCGGCCTAAGCAGTTCATTGCTGCTCAGAACATCAGCCCTGCTTCAGGTTATGTGACTCCATCTTCAGGATCATCTACATCCAGCCTTCCTTCTCCTATGTCTCCAACTGCTTCTCAGAAACAGTTTGGGAGAGGGACTGTTCCCCCTTTCTCTCAGCAGTTTGCTCCAGAAGGGGAGTATGCCTGGTCTCCTTCTTCTCCATCTCCTCCACCCCCACCTCCGCCTGTCTTTAGTCCAACTGCGACGTATCCAGCGTGTGATTCCTTTCCACTTCCACCTCCTCCGCCCCCTCCTCTTCCTTCGCTTTCTTCACCTTCCCACAGCCTGTCTCCAATTCCCAGATTTCCTAATTCCAGCCAGTCTCCAGCAGCTTTTCTCAGCTCCATGCTGCCATCCCAGCCACCACCCATTTCTGTCAACGCATTAGGCCTCCCGAAAGGAGTGACGCCTCCGTAAGTATCAGCTAATGAGCTCCTTGAGTTTGACTGTACTGAAGATTGTACTGAAGATTATTGTACTTGCTTCATTTTATACTTTTCTATGGTCTTTGGCTGTTACCTGCTAACAGAGGGAGAGATGTGTGAATTATTTGCAAATGCCTATGTGCTAGAGATGGGATATAGTTTTCTAACCCTCACAGAAGTGAGATTCTGAAAGAGTCCTATAGTAGGAACATGAAAGAGGAGAAGCTAAACCTTCAAGTTGGAGTTGATGAAAATACAACAGCAGCAGCAAAAGGCTCTGCATGCCCAGGGAGGTGGAAGGAGATCAAAGAAAACCCTTCTCATGACCCAGTTCTCTAAAAGGCCCATATTCAGCATTATTTCCAGTCTATGTTCCTATTACATCTGTAGATAGAGAAATATCAAGTAAAGAGAGCATAGTTCAGAAGTCCCTCTAGCTTTGTGATGCTTAAAGTAAAAGGTATTAAAGTATACATCTAACAACAAAGTGGTCATAAGGATATATTGACTTCTGGCTAGAGTTGTTCCGAGGAAGTTTGAAAAAGGGTTTAGGAGGGGATTTAGAAAAGCAGTGCATAAAAAGAAACAGAATCCCTCCCCCTAACAACTCCACATACTTGTTTTCCCCTTCTGTCTTCTCTAAAGGCCAAAATAGTATTTTGGAGCATGTCAGCTCCTGTCATAGATCAGTTTGTCTTTCCACTGGCACTAGACTCTCATTCCATCCTTAGAGAACAAAGAGACATGCTGAAGAACAAAAATGAGAATAGCCGTATCCAAGGCTTATTTATAGCTTTGTCTAGAAGTTATTCTAAACTTATCTACAGTATCTAGGTGACTTCCTCAGCTACATACCGTTGCAGTGGGAAGTTCTGTAACTTCAGTCCAAGATATGAAAAGGAAGAGAAGGAAGAAAGCAGACATATCAAAGTAATAAATTATATATATGCTTTAAAAAGCTTTTTTAATCTTGATTTCTGTCATATGGCTTATTATGGAGTCTTGTCATGAAACAGATTTCGGAGAAAAATGAACAAATAGTACAGTTTGCCCTTGCACTCATTATAGTTGTGATTTTCTGTCTTATTGTGTCCTTTGCACTGGCTGAGTTTCTTTATTGATAAGGGCTGCTGAAAGTTGCATGATTAATTACTGACAGCTTGACAGGTAAGCACAGCCCACAGAAGCCTCTAGTTACCCCTGATTTTCCAAGAAAGGCTCTAGCACAGCTATATAGTCCTGGATAGGAGCTGAATGCTCTTTCAAGTTCCCTTCTGTGTGCTGTGAGAGTGACAGCAGCAGCTCTAGCTTCTGCTGTGTGCCTCTCTCCCTATTACTGCTATGCTCATGCACACATGCTCTCACTTGAGGCATTAGCTGTGTTCATCCTCATTCCCTTCAGTCTTTGGACAGAGAATCAACTCTGCAAGGATGCTTTCCCCTTCCCCATGCCCTACAGCCCATTTGGGTGTGCACGTGATGGTGTGTCTGTTCCCTTGAGACAAGGCAGCAGCTTCAGGCTCTGAGCTGAGGATGACGTGGTTGGCTGTTTGGCCTGCATTCCCTCAGGAAATGTAGTCCGGATGGGAGCTGGATCATGTTAACCATACTGAATGTATGTGTGTACAATTTATGTGTATGTATATATACATATATGTGTGTAATGTGTGTGTTTATATATATATATTTTAAAAAATGAGCATTTGTCATCTGAATTATAAACATAAAACATTAAAACATGGTACCAGACATACTGCATGATGAAAAAAAAGATCTATTGTTATATATCTTTGATGCCAGTTTTTCCCTGGGTCTCCTTTTTCATTTTCCTGTGTAGGTTACTAATGACTGGTGTGTCTTGCTGAGTAAATCTTTCTGTTTCCCATCATTCTCATATCACTCCTGAGCAATCCTTGCTCTTCCTTCAGTGATTTGGATCTCTTCTACTTTGTACTATAGCCTCAATTCTTTTTTTTTTCCCCCACCTTCACTTTTTGCTTCTTTTCCCTCATCTTTTGCTCCATCCTCACAAATCCTTTTTTCTTGAGCACGTTTGTCTTTCTGAGACATGATAGTTTTTGAGCCACTCACAGTATTTCATAACCTCAGCCTATAGTCTCACCATGTACTTCATGATCTCTAAAATCCTTTAATTGAAAAGGATGATACTGTTTACTGACAATGTGCTGTGCAGACGGGGTGCAAAGAGTGGATTGGAGCATTCGAAGTTTTGCTTCAGCTCAGAATCTGAAATGCTAGTCAAGCCATTTAGCTTTGTCTCTGCTTCTTTATCAGTCATTCAGTGGTGATATTCAGAATATGATAGTGGGTTGACGAAAATTAAGTAAGCAGAGTTTGAAATACTTTGCATTGAAAGAAGGTATATTTTTTACTAGAGACTCTAAATACAAAGTGTTTGAAGTGGTAGGATTTCCTTTTGAGACAATAACTTTGATTTATTACTGTGGAAGCAGACTTGGACCTGTCGTTGCATTTAGATACTTCAACACTTTCATATCAAGTGCTTCTAGCAGAAGCTAGATGCTTTCAATGTTTTCATGGCTCCTTTCTCTCACCTTGTCTTTTTTGTGTGTGTATTTCAGGGTTGGTAATTAATTCTTGATATTTTGATTATATGGTCTTTTTTTCCCAGGCTTTTTACTGTCTTCTCTCCCAGCCATGGGTACTGTGACACTGATCACAGTATATCTGAAAAAAACAATAAATATTTAGTCTTGTCAGAGTCTTTTGACTCTTTCTCTGTACCAAAAAACATTGTTTGGCAGCATAAGAAATTCTGCAGACTATTTTTATAAGTTGTCCATCTTGATATACTGTGGAATATATTGAATAATTGTTTAATTTTTCATGTATTTCAATTATGTTTTCATTATTAAATCTTAGCACAATTACAGATCTGCTTCTCAGAATCAGAATTTAGTAGGCATCATTCTTATTTTCTTCAGATTGCTTTTGTGGTTGATGCAAAATGAAGGTAAAGTAATAAAGATTACAGGTGGAGATACTTATTTTTGGAAATGATCAGAGGCAGCATCAGTGAACTTTTCTGTAAAATGGAAGACATAGTGGTTGTGTACAAACCAACAGAGTCTTCATTTCTCTTCATGGAGTCAGACCTTCCCTCCCCTTGCTTTCTTCAGGCATTTCCTCTCCAGTGTGTATATCATCTTAGTTCTATTTAAAAGACAAATTAATCCAAGGAGTTGTTGTGAATCTTGTTATACAAGAGGTCAGACAAAACATTTCTAACTCTTTCTTCTATCCCTGTACTCTGTTTGTGAGTCCATGAGCAGTAAATGCCATGCTGATGGTTCAGCTAAGGGTTGAAATTGTTCTTGGATTTGGACCCTGAGACCCTGTGGAAGTGACAGCATTATCTAAACCAGTTTGATCAAAATATTCTTTCCACTTAATACATTTGGAAACATTGCACTGTTTTTTTGTATATTTATTTGAGGTTGGGTTTTTTGTTCTTTTTTAACAACACGTAGTCTTACAGCCTTGTCTGAATCATAGGAATAGCTTACTTGGGAATTTACTGCATTTTATTTGGACATCTGAAATATGGAAAGCAGCTTTGTGTCAGTAGTACCTAATAATTCACCTTTAAATATTTTAAGCATTTATTTGCAACAATTGTATGGTAAATGTTTCAGTTGAATAAAATATATCTCATTTTTCCTGTAAACTCTAGAAATCTTGTATTGACCAGCATTTTCAAGCTGTGACTGTGGTGGTGGTAGCTGAACAAGCTTTGGGAATAATGTGTTTTTTTTTTAATTAATGGGACAGATTTGATAAATTCATGTCTTGCCAGAGCATAGCGTTATTAAACAAAAGAGAAGTGATGGTGGAACTACATAGCTTATTAAGGAATTAAGGGAATTATGAGCACTCATCAGTTATTTCCGGGGTAGAACTTGGCTGGAGTAAGATTGTTGGATACTGGTCTTAAAAATTTCAGTTCTCTCTCTTTAACAAAAGAAAACTTTAGAGTGGGTGGATGTATTGAACTCAAGCTAATTTTCAATTATAAAACACTTGCAGAGAGCAGAGTTAATGTGTTAGAAACACTGACAGAATTAAGGGGCTTTTGTCCACAGTTAAATCTGTAGAAGCTAGCATCTGGTCTTCACTGTTCGTAGAAAAAAAAAGAAATTATATTGGTATGAAAAGAAATAAGTGTACTTACAAATTCTAGGTAAGCATTTACATTGCTGTATTTACATAAACATTTGTGAATGCGAAATTAAACCCACAAGAAGAATTTAGTGACTATTTAGTGAACATTTAAGTAACAGGAACATGAATCCTGCTACAAAAAAGGTGTGGAATCATCCAACCTGGAAAAATGGAATCTCTTTCTAAGTGTAAAAAAATGTGTATTATCAGCTATACATATATTCTTTTGAAAGCAACTTTAAAAATTACAGTATTTTCTTAAAGTAGACACTTTTCCTTAAAGTAGATATCTCCAGTAATGTTACCTTAGTCACAAACAGAATAAAATCTTACTGTACAGAACTGGTAAAAGAACATCACTCTAGATTTACTACTTTCTGGAAAATAATGGAAAATGAAAAAGAAAACATTGTTTTGAAGATAAGATTGTCTGAAGTATCTTGTAAAATGCAATTAATCTGCTTTTATTACTCTACATAATAAATTCAACTGCCATTTCAATGATCTCTAGAAACCTAAATCCAAATCTTAAGGGACATTCTGGGAGGAATCATGACAACAGCAATATCAGGTAGAGATCTGCACTTTTTTTCCTCTAGAATTAGAGCTGCTGGTCTCTTCTTGCAGCTACGTACTGTGACTCGTCTATTGAATTCTTTCCCAAAGCGCATTGAAGCAAATATTTTAGTAACCCTTATGTTAATTGAATCAGTTAACAATGACAGTAACCACTCTAAGGAAAATATATACTCTATACTTCTCCATCTTTTTATCTTACAGCTTTCAACTGTCTCCCAGTACAAAATGCCAGCTTCCTTTTTAGAGTAAACTATATTGCTGTCCTATGTAGACTGGACATTTACTTTTATCATTTCACCTCATGTCTTTATGCTACCTACTCAGTCATACCTGGAGTTATCCCTGGACCTCAGGAAAATATATCTGAAGACAAGTATTTCTGTAACTGGAAAAACTCTGGCAAATATTAGGGTTTGCATTTATTCCCAACCTCCAATTTCCTTAAGCTATTGCTCCTGTCCATTAGACCATTTCTGTTTGAAGTTTCTTGATTTATTGTGTTAAGCCTCATTTTCCCATGACTTGGATATTACTTGTGGCTGTTAGACCAACACCTGAGTGGTTTATTTGTGATATCGGATCACTTCTTGTTCATTGCCCTAAGAAACAGCTCATATTGGGAGGTTTGTTTTTGCACAGTGTAACACTTTTTTATTATGTATGTGCATGTGATTAGCATGGAATACATATCCATGTGAGGTTTTTTGAAATATGATGAATGCATGTTTGTTCCACTTGAACTTTGAAATCCAGGTTGTGCCCCAGATGTAATCAATTGAAAGTTGCTCAGAAGTAGAGATTGAGAGTTTAACACGGAGACACACAGACAGTAGCCCAAATAACGGACCTACTGTATCCTCACGATCATTGCATCTGGAAGGCTTAACTTTCAAGATGTTTTTATCCAGTTCTGTTTCTAAGTGGTATTTGCAGATGCTTAAGTTCACTTGTAATCTCACAACATTCTTAACTAAGAGAATTAGTATGTTGAAATGAGAGAGAGAGGCTGTTTGCAGGATAGTTTTGCAGCTTTTTTTGGTTTGCAGATTGTTTTCTTCAAAGAACTTAGTTTTATAACTTCCTTAGTTTAAGTTGCCACAGAAATGCCTGTGAATTTAAAAGCCAGGTACAGTGCTTGATAGTTGTGGAGACTTTAACCAGTAGCATTTTATCAACTGGACTAAGGGTTAATATTTTGGATATATTACCTTTTCTCAGTCCAGTGTGGGTTTTTCTTCACATGCTTTGGGCAGTTACCTGTTCTTCTCAAGATTTCAAGACTATGAGGACTGTCCCAGCCTTTTCTACATTGAGCAGCAGTCAGTGCTTTAGTGATTTCTTCTTGATGATAAGTTCTAGCATAATGCTTCGAACAGTCAGAAATGCAGATAAGATTACCGGTTACAAAATAAGTAGTATTTCTTAAATCAATATCCAAATATGTGTAGATCTTTGGAAAAGCAAATGGCACTTATGAGGCAGAGGGATAACTTGCTCAGGTGGGGAAGGAATGGAACAAGAGAATGAAATAGTAATTCTTCTTCTAATGAGTAAAAATGCATTATTAAAGGTAAGCCTTAGAAAAAATAAATTTTAAATGGTAGGTAATGTATTTGGTAGGTGAGTTGTTGTCTGTGTTATCATTAAGGAAGTTCAAACTTGCTCAGAAATTTACATTATACATGTCAGACCTATCCAATGCTGAGGCATGATTTATCTATTTTTTTCAGCTACAGTTTCATAACCTTTTCTTGGGTGGTAGAAATAATTGACTTCTCTTACCTTTGCTTCAATTAATGCAAGTCATCCTTAGTCAGGCCTGTGCCTCAGGCATTCCCTTAATTCAGATGCATGTAAGGTCACATTACTAAACAGACCTGACTCCTGGTCTCCACAGTGTGTATGACAAGATCAGAATAAAAGATTTTAATATGCAAATCCAGCTTCAAAGTTTGTTACCTGTTACAGTGCTTGTAGTACCTTTGTTCTTACAGTAAGTGAAAAATGTGTTAAATAGGCAAGAATTAGCTGTATTTTTGGAAGGCTTTAGTTTTAAAGGAAAAATCAAGTTACTGTTCATTACCTCAGTACTAGAGAATTTATCTGAATTTCTGTGAAACTGAGCCATATTGGCTGCAAACAGGAATTTGTTCTTGGGAGGATAACAACAGCCAGCCTGTTGCCCTTGTTTACACTGTACAAGGTACATAGGAAAAGAGGGAATCGCATCCAGGGTGCACTCTTTGTAATTAAAACATGAAAAGTACTTCTGGTTTGGCCTTCTTTCTAAACAAACGTTAGGGCAAATATTCAAAACAAAGGAGAGTCAAGCTAATGTTGCAAGAATCTTTGCTGTCAAAAAACTCTGTGTGAATTAGGATGACTGAGTTTTGGCAATTTCATTGTGCCTTTTCTGACCAAAAGGATTCAGACTTGCATGCTTTTATCTTTCTGTATTCAGGCCCTCAGTAACTTGACTGATGCATATTTCATAGGTACTTAAAATCTGTGAGAATTTTAGCCTGATTCTCAAAGGCCGATAGTTTCCTTGCACTTTTGTGGTGGCGGTTGTGTGCTCAAGACTTACGGTGTCAATGTCTTGAAATATGCCTTCTCCAGTTATCTCCTGCTAATGTAATACTCACAATATACTCTGAAAATTTCATCAGGCAAGGAAAGAATTTACAAACACACAAATGAATTGCCAGAACCTTTTGTTTGATATTATCCCTGAGAAAAGATGAAAAGAAAGCTGATGGGTCGCTAAGGACAACACAAATCTTATGAACTTAATGCATTCAGATAAAGGCTTGTAAAGATGGTGAAAAATATTTGCAAAAGCTGATGAAGTTTGCTGCCAGGCCATCTTGACATGTGAACCATCTCTTAAGCTCAATGGTTTTGTGCTGAGGAGGATAGATTTACCATGGACCATTTGATGTCGTTGCCTTTGAAATTAATCTCAAGGACGTATGTCTTAAGAGCTAATTTTGTGGGCGGGTGTGTATATGTGTGCATATATATATATTTATGCACGTATTTTAAAGTGAATATATAAGTAGAGAAAGAGATTCTAAAGAGGGGGTGGAAATAGAGCATCTGCAGGAAGAATTTCATTCCCTTGTGCACTTCTTTATTTGTCCCAATTTAAAATAAACCTGAAAATAGAGAGGTTTTCTAAAGACATTTGAAGAAATTTTGACTGGTTCTCATTATCATAGTCATATTTTTAAACCAACTACTTCCTTGCTTAAATAATTATTTGTAAGTGTAAGTAAAGTGAAGAGACTCTATTTTTCAGGCAAATTGCCTTGGCCGAGTCTTGGATGACACTTGCACACCCACTGTGAAAAGCTCAGGATGTTCTGGCACATAACCAGAGATCTGGATGGTTGTTAGGGAGTCCACCTCTCCTGTTAAAAGCTACCAGGGATCCCCAGGCCATTGCTGAAATATTTCATACCTTGTTCTTAAATAAAATTCCTTAACTTCCCTAGATGACTTGTTCCAGTGTTTAACTGACATTGCTGGAGAGTGCAGAAAGGAGAGTTCTACATTGGTTTTTGTCTGAGCTAGTCTGCCTTCAAGTTGTTATCTACTTACTGTCCTCAATGGACATGAAGAATCATTGAATATCAGCTGTTTTCTGATGTTTTATGTTTGATTCACACCTCTATCCTCATTTTCTGACCCAATAAACAAGATTGTGTGTGTGTGAGAGAGAGACATAGCTTATCACAGAAGCTATGCTTTTAAAACCATCTGGCAGTTTTCTTGCTTTTCAAGCTCTCCAATTTGCTGTACTTTTCTTGAAGTGCAGTGGTAAAACTGGATTCAGTGTCCAACATTAAGGAATAAAGGAAAACAAGTTTCATGTCTTATGCTAATATGTCCCAGAATGCTATTTCTTTTCCTTTTGAAATAATGACATTATTGTCCAAGTTTTAATCTCATGGATTCTTTTGAGGGATGCTTAATATGTTAGTGCTAATTCCCATTTGCATTTCTGTGATGCTTTGAAAATTTTCCCAAGTTTCATCGTCATTAGTCCACCTCTAGAATAATTATGTAGATTATTGTAAATGACAGTTGTTACCTGCATACAAGTGTCATCAGCCAATTTAAGACATGTGCTTTTTTAAATTTTACTGTTCCAGTTGTTAAGATTGAAATACTAAGTATTGAACTTAGTTGATGTAGACCTTTGAGAGACCTCATTGGTATATATTCTTCCAGTTTGATAGAAAAAAAAATCACTGCTACTCTCTGAATAGCTTTTTAAGACAGTTATACAGCCATATAACAGAAATTTCAGCCAGACTGTTTCCCTGACTTACCAGGGAACTTACTGAAGCTCCTGAAGGCTTAAACAGAAGCAGCAAACTGAAGTGTATGAAAGCTACTTCTTTTTGCCTATTTGTATATCCTTCAACCTGAAAGAGAGAGAAATTAGTGAGGTTTTATATGATTCTTTTCATTTCCTTATTATTCTACGTTGTTTTGAAATGGACTGTAATATTGTTTTCTTCCATTTAGTATGGACAATGAACTTGTCATTCTCTTTGTACCCCTTCCCCTTTTAAAAATGGATGTGCTTACTTAATGATTTTTGTTTTCAGAGATAACTGATAATGCTTCAGAAAATGCTTTCACTTGTTACTTGAAATCCAGTCCAGAGCACTTAGCCCATCTGTCTCTTTTCATGCACATGTTGTGGCTTTCTTGGGTAAACTGTTGTCCTGGTTTCCCTGGGATAGAGTAATAGAATCGATTTTCTATTCAGGAAGGCTGCATCTTGGAGAAGACTGCACTACCTAATTTGGTGAGAACGAAGTTGATAAGACACATTGGTTTAGTTTGTGGTCAGCCCTGGTATGCACCATAGTGATCAAGGTCTTTAGCAGTTTTGAGTTAGCCAGGTGCAGAAGCTGGGAGGAACAAAAGCCAGAACAGCTGACTGAAGCTGGGCAACAGAAATATTCCATACCATAAATGTCACGCTCACTATAAATGGTAAAGCTTGCTGGGATCAGTCCCTTTCTCAGTGGTTGTTATCCATGGGAGGTCTCACCCGTCATTCTGCTCCTGAGGTCTACTCCTCTGTTTGTCATGTATTTCAACCCATGCGTTTCCTTTAGTTGTCCCAATTCCCCTTCTCGGATGAGGAGGGGTCATTGGGTGATAGAACAACTGACTGAATGGAGAAAACTGTACATTTTACCTTTACAGTCTATTGAGTGTCAGGCATCAGCAGATCTTTTTCTGCTAAGACTTTTTATCATTCAAGTATGATATTTGTAAAAATGTGAAATGAAAACTATATTTCTTAATGTATCACTTGGAATTTTCAAGGTAGGATGCATGTCTTCATTAAAATTTGGTACAGGGCTTCTTCAAGGTGAAGCCAAATTTGAAATTTGCTGCCTTGAAAGTGACTGGATTTTTTTTTTATTTGTTTTTTTATGTGTCCTTATCTAAAAAATGACAAAATCTGACTCCGTGGCAGTGCTGCTCTTTGCAGGTTAAGAGGCTGGAAGGTGAAGGGAAAGAATGTGAGGAGAGATACAGACACCACCTTTCCACTAGCCTTCCAGCAGTTGGTCCAGCCTTTCTGAGGGTTACCACTGTCTGAGCCCCTCTTCTCACCCTCTCCTGTCCATTTTCTTTCCATATCTTCCTGTACATTTACTGTCCTCAAATTTATTGTTATTGAAACATCTCTTTCTTAAAGAGATCTTACTCTTCCCTCTTAGCATTCTCTTCTCTCCCTGTAGATGGGATAGTTTTCCTGACTTCTTCTCCAAAACAGAGTGGAGGAGACTTTGTTTTGTCCCTTGTGACTGAGAACGTCCCCAGCCAAATGCTGAGGGAATTATTCTGCTTGGTGACTGAGATATCCCGCTAATGGCTGAATATTTCTAGGGTGAGGGATGTTATTCTCTGGCTTTTTGCGACATTAGGAAAATGTCTGCTCTTCTTCTGCTGTGATTTAATGTGAAAATGCAGTTATTTTTACAAGAACCTCACTATCTTCCCATTTTAAATTACTCTCAGTAACAGAATATGAAATGTTTCAGGAATTTAGACAGAAATGTTTCCAATTATTGTCTTCTCCATCTATTCACTTAATTCCTTTTTGGCTTTTGACAGCATATGTGTACTGGTTCGTTTTAACTAATGATAAAAATTACCATTGAAAACACTTGCTGAAGAATGAATTTCCTCAAACCATGCTGTAGAAATGTAGTGCCAAGCAATATCCAACAAAATTTTTTATCGCAGTATAATTCCTGTTTAACATTTTGGTGCTGGTAATTAACTTATTAAGTTGTGTATTGGAAAGAAGTTTACCCCTTACATGCTAGTCTGATTTTTTCCATCTCTGTTATTTATGAGTTTGACAGTTTATCTGATTTGATTCCATATTTTTGCATAAGTCAGTCCCATGTAATGGGCTGAGCCCTAGTTAGTTGAGAAAGTTAAAAAAAACCAAACAAAACCAAACCTAATATTAAATCAGTATCAGTGTTTTAAATGATAATGTGTGAGTTTGCTGGAGAAACGAGGTGCACTGTAAGTTTAAAATACTGATAGCAATGTCGATTTCTTCACAACTGTGTAAGAACCTTTGATCTCCAGTAGAACCCACAGTTGCTGGGCATTTCCAGCAGTAGCACCATCATAATGTTACTGAAAAGTGCTAAATATTAGAGCAGATTAGGAGTAAAATAAATTCCTGTGCCACTGCAGAAAATGAGACTGGGACATACTGAAAGTGCAATCATAACTTGTAGGCTGGTATAAGGAATAGCTTAGCTCTGTGAATGCAAACTGCTAAATGGTTGCTATTCCACTACAAAACTCTGCTGCTGAAAACTGCTTTACAGGGATGATTTTTCTTTTTGCCAGTGTAATACAGACTCGGTGAATGGCTCTTCTTTCAGAAGCAGCATTTACGTGTTGCCTTCCGGGTATGTGTTCACAGAGATATGAAGAATAAACATGAAGTTATGCATTGTGTATTGAAAAGCTGTAACAAGGAACTAGTTAATAAGTAACATAGGAAATTAATTATTAAACTGCCTTGTCTTACAACCTTCTGATCTTTATCCATCTGGTACTTCATAGGAGCCTAGTTTGTCTTCCATCCCCATGTATCTAGTCATGCTTTCTCCTTCGTGTTTCCTCTCACTTTTCTTTATTGCCATAGCCCACTGGTTTCCTCTCTGACTGTACAATGTTTACAGCTACCGCTACACAATCCTGAGTCTTATTTTAACTAATGCACAAAAAAAGCATAGTTTCAGCTTTGTCCATTTAATCAGTGATGTGAGTTAGACACATAGCAAGTAAGATGCCAGACCTCTAATTTCAAAGACACAATATTGTCTTCCTCAGTAATAGCAGTGTTTCAAGATAAACTCCTAAATGCCAACAATTTCAGGAAAGCTCATGAATTTTCCTGTACTCTTTTGCAGGGGATTTCCCAAAAAAACAGGCAGAACTGCTAGGATAGCCTCAGATGAAGAGATTCAAGGGTCAAAAGATGCTGTAATTCAGGATCTGGAAAGAAAACTTCGCTTCAAGGAAGACCTTTTGAACAACGGGCAACCGGTATGAAAACATAAAATACCTTGGAGAACAGGCGTGGGTATCATGTGTAGTTTCTCAGATATGCTGCATATGAAACAATTTTTGTAAATTATTTTTATATTTTATGTATTTTTTTATTTTTAGTTGCATTTCCAAAGCTGCATTTCCATAAGGAATGATAGCATACATTTTGGCCTATCGTTCCTTCTCCTGTTGGACAACTTTACTTGGCCTTAACAAAGCATTGGAGGTCTCAAAGATGATGGGTTCACATAAGAAGTATGCACAGTCTGTACCTCAAGGGCTTTTTCAGCCTCAGAGGCCATATGCTTTTGACTGTTTGTCACTGGGTGGCTGGCCAGTAACATATGCATAGCTCTTGATCAGTCCAGGCTCATTCTACCTTTTGCTCAGCTGTTGGACAACAGGAAAGAGGAGGTGGTGAGTGGATATCAGAGGGAGACAAGGCAGAGGACATATGAGAAACAACCGATTAGGAATGAGGCATCATTAGATCCTGCAGTTGTGGGACTTTTTTGACCAACGGAATAAAAAATAACCTATAGTACTAACTTACAGACTTTATCAGGAGTTAACAACCTGTTTGAGGAGTCAAGAAATGAGGTAAAATGGGCAAGTTTATAAAACAATTGAATTGAAATGCACAGCTGCAAAGTTCTCTGTTATTTTTTGTGCATTTTAAGATATGCATAAAAGATACAACATCAAATTCTTCCTACTCAGAGTTGATGAGAAGCAACTCTCCTAAATAACTTGATTACAGTTCTTAGGGCATTGATTTAAATGTCTTTGAAGCAAGAATCTCTTTTAAGAGGAAAGTAATCTGAATGCCTTGGGACACCTTTGTGCCACGGATAGGCGGTGTGCTTTACTTTTCTCGGGATTTTTCTAAGTTTGGTACCATGTCTGAGATGTGGACTATGGTGTTGAAGTTCAGGACAGCCTATTGAGTCAAACTATCTAGTCTACAGCTGCCAGAATCTGGATCTTAATAAGGTCAATGGAATGAAGTAGGAAAATATTCAGAGTGACTGTGCTTACCTGTCTCCATTGACTGCATAGGGTTTGGCAGTTTTCTGTGGCAGTTAAGCAGAATCACTCTCACAGTGTATAAGCTCTTGTTTTTTCAAAGGAGGTGGGCTGAGCATGACTGTCAATGCCTATTTTGGAAAGTGAGAGAGATGTTTGGACTGGACAAATGAATGGAATGTCCTGAGAAAGTCCACATGGCCCGAGGAGGAAAAAAACCAACCAAAAAACAAACCAACCAACTGTGATCACATGATGTGGGAGCTTGAACCAAGTAAACTATGCCTTTGTGCTTGCCTTGAGGCTTTTGCCTTGCAGATTCCTGTCTCTGGTGATTCTGTTTGTGTAATCATAGCTGTGAGCACTTGGCGTGATCACAGGAGAAACTAAAGTGAAGCTCATGACTTGCTTAGACATTTGTAACCAAACCAAGACTGGTACCTGGTTTTCATGATTCTCAGCGTACTGGTTTAGCTGCAACAAGACATCTTTTAAAAATTAATTTAAATGAGCCTTTTAAAAAATTGTAGCATTAAGTAGATTAAATGTTCTACAATTTGCATTCTTTTTTCATTTTTCTGTTTAAACGAGGCATTTCACCTTGTAATGAGTTTGCCTTTAATTCACTAGCATTTTTTTGCAATGCTGATATGTTAGAAAATGTCTAGGTGCCTGAAATATGTTATTGAATGTAGACCTAAAAATAATAATGAAATAAATGAATTGTACACCTAAGGTTTTCATTTAACTTGTTTTACCTTCTGAGTGTAAATTGTCCTTTGTAAGCTTTCCCCTTAATTTCTAAAAGAGTAGGAAGGAACAGAAGTAAAAACCCTTAAAGAATACATTTTTCTACAAAGCTGTCATATTTTTGACAAAATAATCAAGTAATGTAGTATCTCCTTAGCATTTTTGGCAGAGTTTTCTGCTGTGTGGTTCTAATGTAAAAATTAAGCAGAACAACTAAGAGTAAGATTTGGGATTATTTGACATGCACATTTTTGATGGCCATGCTGATTTAAGCAGTTCCTATTGCTCATTCCTGCCCAAGTTCCTGGCAAAAGGATGGAAACAAATGGCAGAGTCAGGGCAAGGGCTGCTTAAGCCAGAAGAGTGGTTCGTAATGCCAAAAAAATGCATTACAAACTGCAGCAGAGAATTTGTTAGAAACGTACTTATGCTCTCTTTTATTAATATTACTTAAGGCAATTAGATAGCAATGCTTTGTAGTTCCTAATGATAAATAAGAAGTTTTCTTTCTCCTTTTCCCTCCTCCTCATCCTCTTTTTGTTTTTTGTTCAGAGATTAACGTATGAGGAGAAAATGGCTCGTCGATTGCTGGGAGCAGACAGTGCTGCAACTGTCTTCAATATACAGGAACCTGAAGAGGAACCTGCTACACAGGTGCCACATAACCCTACAATTTCGTAGGAAAATAAAAAAATTCTTTTCATTTTCTATTTGATAGGATGTGATTGTCTTTAAAAAAAGTCCTACATAAGAGAATAAATATACGCAAGATAGGACGGTTTTGATTACAGGAGTCATATGTTATAAACTGGAGAATCACGTGCCTGTTGCTCAGCTTTTCCATACTGAATAAGGTTGAGAGTTCTCAAATGTCTGCTCTCTGCTTTAAACTCTTCTGCTTACCCTAATCTGTCCTGACCTTTAAGTCTCTTAAGGAAAAAATACCTCTACTACCTTGAAACCATCTTTCTCTTTATGTGTGTAATCTGCACTCTCTGGATACAGACCAAAACCACAGCAGAAAGGCTTCTTGAAAGGCCAGGTACACATTCTCCACTGTTCAGATGCCAGAGTTGCTGTTTGGAAATGTGTAGCATGTGTTTGCTTACGTTACAACATAAAGTGTGTTCTATTGATAAAAGCTCTAAGAAACTGTCATGGATGCCTATTGGTCTTCTTTCTGCCTCTTGATCTTTTTGTCTACTCTTGCAGGAAACTCGCTCTGTTGATGCTTCTGTAGTGAGTCCTGTGGCTATTCAAAAGGTTAATCTTTTCATCTTTTTCTGTCTTTCTTTTTTTCTTCATTGATTTTTTTATTTCGCTATCTTCTTTGCCCTTTCCCTTCTACTGTTCTTGGTTAATACTGAGAGTTCACCTAGCATTAATAACTGGGGAGATTTGGGCTGCATTCCCTTCAAGGATTAAAGTTGTTCTATAAGCCTGATCGTCCAACTGTAGGCAGCTTAACTGCAGTAATGGTGTACTCCAGTGTCTTTCTGCAGTGATGTTAACATAAACTGATGCGAACAGCCTTGCATCCAAATCAGTGGCTCTTTATATATACAATGTGTACTTCATTATTTACATTTATGATAAATTTGCAGGGAACAACGAATTTTTAAAAAACCTCTGCAGTTTATAAAGGTTATTTCTCTCTTTTTTCAATTTTTTACTGTTATTGAGGGTTATGATTAGTTCCGTAACCAGTCAGTAGAAAGGCTACATGCCATTCCCAGACCAGAGTCAATGGTAGGGAGTGAGCATGTGAAAGGAGGCTTCATATGAGACGCGTTCTACCTTAAATAAAATAAGGGTCAGAGACCGTGGTCAAAGGTCATTTGAAAGAGTGCCTGAATTTCTGCTGACTGAGAAGAGCATTGGCTAATAAAGATTTTAAATTTTTTCTGCTTCTGAGCTTTCTCACATTCTGACATTATCTTTGTTATCACTAAGTTTCAAAGCAGGCCTTTTGTACTGCAAAGCAGATAGAGTGAACAGGTCAAGGAAGTACCTAACTCTGTACATCATTGTAATGCTTCCCAGTAACTGAATAGCAAATTTAAGCAAGCAGTAGTGTTTTACACTGGATGAAAATTTCCACTCTTCTTTCTGTATCTTGAATACTCTTATGACAGATTTTGTTTTTAAGAAAGAGGTGATACTTTTGGCCAGATAAAGGGAACCATGGCAACAGAAGTAAAGGGAAGCAAGTATCATTGACTGCCAGTGTTGCCATGTTCTCTCTTTTTTTTTCCCCTCATTTTTACAGGCAACTGTAAATAAAATCATTTTAGCCTTCTGGTGCAGCCTCCAGTGCAGTTCTATGCAAATAGCAGATGTGAACCATATGGTCTTCTGACTATCTGGAAATAAAACCCACCCTAAATCAGTGTACCCTCAAGGAAATTTTAGTGCGTTTCTTTTGTCTTTATGAACTGCTTCAGAATACTTTTATTCTTACAGGATTTTTTTTAAAAAATGGAAAGAAAGCAACCAATGACTTTCCTTCCCCATATAAATTAAACCTTAAGATAACATGAAACACAATTTTTGCCTCACACCAGATGTCTTCATTGTTTCATAGGGAAGTTATTGGAGGCATGGATTATAATGTTTTTCTTCACCAAGATACAGTTTCCTTTTATAAGTAAGAACTTAATGGATTGTCAAAGAACAGTAGAATGAAAAAAAACCAGCAACAACAACCAACAACAGAAAAAAACCCCACCTAAAAACCATAAGGAAACCATCTTGCTGAGCAGTGTGTTGAAGCTGAACACTAATATGTATTTTTTGTTTGACAGGAATATAAAGTCTCAAGCTTTGAGCAAAGATTGATCAGTGAAATTGAATACAGGCTAGAGAGATCTCCCGTGGAAGAATCAGATGACGAGGTGCAACATGGAGATGACCCTATTGATAATAGTATGTCACCATATTTTGAGATAAAGCTGAAGCATTACAAGATCTTTGAGGGAATGCCAGTTACATTTACATGCAAAGTGGCAGGAAATCCAAAGCCAAAGGTAAGAAAAGAGGGTAAATGTTTCTAGAAATGCTCTGAAGAGTTCTGTATTGGTACCTTACAGTCAGCCCTCTGTGGGCTGTGTCTTACAGGAACAGCAGATGTTCTCTCTTGACAAGACTTCTAGCTGGTATAAACTGTCAAATCTCTTTTGACATTACTGACATTATTTAGATTCATAATAGGCAAAAATCCTACTAGGAGGCTTCAGCTCATTGTTACTGCCTCTTGAGACTTCATCTCATTTCTTTTGCCTAGAAGTAATACTTCCGTCATTTTCAGAGTTACCTCCAGGGTACATCTGTACCACAGAATGCAGTGCAATGCTAGAAAAACCCATGTGAGCTGGCACAGTAGTCCCAAATGAACCTCATCAGGTTAACATGGGTAATTAGCTCAGGCACAGCAACATCCTAATGCAAAAATATGTTGCTTCTAGTCCAGGAGCCAGCATGGTATCTCTGCATTCTTCAGTATTGCAGAGTTGTTTATATCCACACACTCTAACAAGACTAGATTTTATTGAAAGTTAGAAGAAGGCATAATAAAATAACATAAGCTCCCATATACCCCAACAGCAAGATGAGACACGACAGTGAGGTTTTAATTATGAGCTTGTAGGGAGGGTTGGGCTTGGGAAACATTTCCTTTTAGCAAATGTAGAAGTACCAGTTGTGTGATGTCAGCAGTCTGGAAGAATGCCTTCCTTTGGTAGGTTGTGTTTAACCATTTCAAATATTGCTTGGCAATCAACTGCCTCTTTATGCAGCAGACAAACAGCAGCAGCTTCAACTTCCTTGCCAAAGCCAGTATCTTCCCTGTGAGGTCCTTGCAGCTCTTACAGTGACCTCTTGTGGATAGGGGCTCTTTTCTTAGACAAAATCAAAGATGCTTTATCTCTCAGAGATCTTCACAGCAGCAGCCACATACAAATCTCTCATCTAATGTATGTTTTACAGGTATTTAGGATTTTGAACAGACATAATTGCAAATTACTTTACATGTCCAATGATATAGGTGTATGATACTGCACAAACTGTAAAAAGAAAAATGGACTGTCAGGTAGCAGAGAGAGAACAACAGAGAACCAAAGCTGCATCTACATTAACAAGTAGTGCAGACCAGAAGAAGCAAATCTGTAGCATGAGATTTCAGGTTTTGCTTCAGGCTAGCTCTAATCTCGTCCCACAGGCTGAAGCAGATGCAGCACATTAGATGTGTTCATGGAGCATATTTTCTGGCTTAGTTTCATCTGAAAGGAATCCAATTCTGTGCTCCAAAACCACAACACGATGTGAACCACTGCAAAGTAAGTGGGGCTGATCAGTATGCTCATATCAAAAATGCACTGCTTCAAACTGAAGAGACATGCTGAGAAGATTAGCCCAGTCTGACTGAAACCAAACCTTTGATGGCCAGCATTACTTTTGAGATGACCGCACAGAAGAGTTTGTTGTGCTGAATAAGGCTGGAAGACAAATGTGTTTGTTGGGGTTAGAGGTGCAGTGTGCTCTTTTTGCCTGAGGCTTATGACTAAGTTACTGGATGACCTACTATGAGTCAGCCTAAGTCAATTTAGCCATTCCCTAATTTTCACAGTTTTCAATTAAGGTATAGTTTCACAGTCATCTTAATCTGATTTAAGACAGATGAAAGAGGATGTCTCCTTTCTCTCACTCGCCTTGTTTTGCATTAGGGATTGCACAGCCAAGTAAACCATGTTGTTAGTACTTCCCCTGAAGCACGGTATTATGAAGGAGTATCTGATGTGAATGCTCTCTGATTCAGATACGATGTTCTGTTTTTCTGTAGCATCAAAGCATGCACATTAAGGAGTGATATGCTCTTGCACCTGGGACTATGACCCTTTATTCCAGTCACTTGCATTAAGTCGCTTGGGATGGAACCAGTTTCCATTCTGTTGGATGGCTGCTGGTTAGCTGGGCTTTGTCAAAGGCTGTGTCTTCCCCTCATCTGCCGGAGCATGCCAAGACAGCAACTTTGAAACGTCAGATGGCTGAGGGCTGCCCTTCTGCTGTCATTTGTTGAAGCTGGAAGTGTTGCCCCGGAATAAATTCTTTACTTTGGCAAATGAAAAGCTGGAAATAACTAACTTGAAGCTCCTCCCTTCCAAGTATTCTGTGAGCTCTGCCAATAAATGGCTTTGGGAAGGACTGTAGTGTTTCTAAAATCTGGCATTCATTACAAGGGATTTTTCTAAGCGGAGTTATTGGCTTGATTATTTTTTCCCCTGAACATGCCATGTAAATTGAATACTGATGTGCAAATTCTGTCTTCATAAATATGACTTTTTAAATCTGAGGCTACTTTTGTTATAACCTTCAGTATAACGTAAAACTATTTTCTCGTTAAAATGAGAACCCGTAGTGATACATTGTGGAACACTTCTTTTTAAGGGATATTCAGAATATATTCAGAATTAGGACACCACCATACCAAAGGTTAATTGAGACATGAATGTTGCAAAAAGCTCATAATGCTCACTCTTGACATGGCTGAATATAATTCATAGTGATTAAAAATGCCTGTGCTGCCCAAGATCAAAAATCCTTTTGTACTGCATATTCCATTGTATTTCTAGTCATTGCACATTGGTTTCTGAAAATTTGGTGCAAGTAAAAGCAATCCAGATGCAGTGTTCAGTGCTTACGTAGTTTAATGGTACATTTATTAAAAGGTATCCTAGAAAGAAAATACTTCACTGCAAGGGCCATTGTCTCGAGCAGCAGCAGTGTTTTACTTACTAACTCCACGTCAGAAAAAACTAATATTAAGAATTTACTACTCGTAAGTGTACCTACCCAGTAATGCTAATACTTTTAAACATAGTGGCAATAAGTATTGGACAACATATGCCTGATGTCTGGATAGCTGGTTCAGTTAATGTTTGCATGTATTTCCATGTAATAATTTCTGGCACGTCTCTTGATATTTCTGGTAAGTGCATTGTTACTAAATAATTGCTACTTAATGCAGGAGATTTCCAAGCAATGTTATGACGCACGTAAAGCATGCAAGTTAAAACTCATTTTTTGCAGCTATGTTGCTACCAGCATCCATTAGCATGTGTATATAAGCAATCAAATATCTTTTGCATCTCCAGTAAGTGCTCTGTCAGCAGATGAGAGGACATGACTAAATCTTTTGTTAGCACCACAGTGTGTCTGCAAGGCTGCTGACAGACAAGATGGGAAACAAGTATAACCAGCTATTGAGGAAATGAAATCATTTCTAGTTACACATTATGCTTGTTAATATAAAAACCATACATGGTAATTAATTTTTAAGGGAACTTTAAACTTATTCCCTCCAAAGCATTCTCTCTTGTCTTTTTGTGAAATTTAAAAGCATATCCTTAACTTTTCCCTCCAAGTGAGATGTAGAGCTTTGAAATGTTGGCATGTATGAAGAACCTGGCATATTAAACTCCAGCAAGAATTGTGCTTGGCTTTGTCACTTCATTTTTACTGGAAAGCCGGCGCCCTTTCCTCACTGTAAGACCTAAATTCCCACCTCAAGATTAAGACTGAGGAAAATGTGTATGTTTTCCTTGTGCTAAACAGTCCCAGCAGTCACAGAGCAAGGACAAATACATTTGCTCTACTTTGTATGCGTTGACCTCACAAAAATTGTGTGGATATCTGCACAAGTGACTTAAGAAAAGCTGAACATCACTGACCTTATGGAGTAACACACACTTCAGAAATGACGAGCAAATAATGTTCTGCTCAAATGTTGGTTGAGGAGCTGACTACAGCCTCCCTGCCGTAACATTTTTCACATATTCCTGTTGTGATGTATGCATAAAAACACATTTGGTTTTTGGGGTTTTTTTGATTCCAGAAGATTTCAGTTCGGAGTTTTATGTTATTTTTAAAATACAGCAAAAAAACCCAAAGCTACGTCAAATATTTGAATCATTTTGTGCCTCAAGTTTGAGGCATTGAAAACACATACATGTTTTTTGTGTAATTTATGGATTACTATAAGATGTTATTCTGCATACATCATTTTTTTGGCTCAATGACAGTAGACCTTGGGTCAGCCAGAGAATAAAATTATGCATCAAAAGTAATGGAAAAGACCTTTGTTTGATAGCTGTTCAGTACAACTTGGAACTATACTGGTGTTGGCATACACTTATTAAAGGCTATCTATGTGCTGACTCGCATTGAAGTGTGTCCTATTACTTTGTAAATCTCTCCCTGATCTGTCGGTCACCTCAGAGTGACACTGTTGGTTTCAATCATGCTCTTACGCTGTGCTGGCCTGCTTGCTTACTGAACTGCTTGCCAGCAGGAGCGGCTGAGTCCCTTTCTGGCTTTTTGGTCCAGTCCAGTCAGTGTAATGGATATGAGACAAAACTGGTGTTTCAACAGTGAGATCATTACTTCTACTTTATTCACCATTTAATTAATTATTGCTGTAATTATCTAGTTTTATGTTTTTTATTTTCTGAAAAGACAGCAATAGCATTCTTAAGTTCTTTCTGCAACTTCTTCAGATTTAAGTGAAATAAAAATTTGAAATTAGTAATCTTCTCTGAAATAGAACTTTTTTTTGTCATGACCTCTATTTTTGGTTCTTTAAATGCTCAGCTGCTGTTCTGCCCTTGGGATGGGTACGGCCATTACGCACTTGTAAATTTCATTGGTAAATGTTTCTGCTGCTGTCTGTCTCTTTGAATGATGGCTAATCTGGAAATCATCTTTTAGTGAAAGTAGTTCACAGTTCAACAGCTTTTACTTGTTGATCAAACCAGTTTCCTTTTCATGCTTACCAGAGGGGCTTTCAGCAGTTGAGGTTCATTAGCACTATTAATTGAGAAATGATGACAACAAGCACCCTCCTCTTATCAGCTGTGCCTTGTTTTTTCCTGCAGATTTATTGGTTTAAAGATGGGAAGCAAATTTCTAAACGAAGTGAACACTACCGAATTCAAAGAGAACCTGATGGAACTTGCTCGCTGCATACTGCAGCCTCCACCCTGGATGACGATGGGAATTACACTATTATGGCTGCTAACCCAGAGGTAAATGAAGGTTTGGCTCCAGAGCAAACATGCTTCTAGACATAAATCTTCAGAAAACTATCTCATCTTATGTATGCGTGATTTAATTAAATGATGAAGTCACCATAAAATATGTAAGTTAGATTTCTATTTTCATCTTGCATCAGTAGGGTGGGACTTCTCTATCTCCAAGAGATTAGCAACTCAACAACAGGTTTTCTCCTATGGATTGAGGTTTCAGAGGGGAAGGGGTGTTATTTTTTAATCACTCTTCCACCATGTGTTCCAGCTGATAACATCTCAGTATCCTAACTGAGTGTGGATAGCATACATAGTATAAAGGGAGAAAAAAAATCCAGTTTACCAGGAGAAGTAACCCAATCCAGCGACTTCATTTTCCTTCTGTTGACACTACTCGCTGACTGAGGCCAACTTTTTTGAAATGAGTGGGAGTATATCTCACACCTCAACATGTTTACATTAGGCAGTGATTGCAGTTCTGCAAGGCAAAAAATTCTAGCACTTACAATCTGGGAGGAGGTCTCCTGTGTTGATCGCAAAGTCTTAAACAATGTTTTTCTGAAACGTGGCACGTTACTGGTTTTGTAATATTATTTGTTCTTCGCAGCCCCAGTACGAGAGCCGAGGCATACAACAGAGGCCCATAGTGCGTTGGACACAGCTAAACTTACAGTTCACGCAGCCTAGCGAAGTAACTTTTTTAATCGACTTTTCCTGCAGCACAGTGAATTGAGGGAAAAAAATTGCATGTGAGAAACCAAGGCAGTAACATCACTTTAGGGATGTAACGAATTATTTTCTGCTGTAGCACCAAATACCTTGCCAAGACCAGGCCTGAAAAGTAGGATCACACTGTAAAACTACAAACTGTATTGCTGAGACAGGGTTTAATCTAAGCTTGAGTGTTGTGCTCTGTTATGAGGGTTGCTAGGTTACTCGGCGAGACATGGCCATTTTTGCCTTGCTCTTTAGCTGTCCGTCCCGCTCGCATTGCAGCATGCTCGTGAATGTATGGGATTGTACACGCAGGTGACACACAGACAGCAGTTTTAGGCTGGATTCTACAGACTGCTGTGCTTAAATCTAGGTAGTTAAAATATTATTTCTACATATACAAATAACAGAAATAAAGAACTAGTAATGGAATAGCATAAGGTCAAGGGAATTCTTCAAGCTGGGAGCTTTTACACACGACCACTGTGTCATAACACTTGGTACAATTTAAATTGTCGAAATTCACAGCAGGTTTAAAAATAATGAAAAAATACATTAGCGCTCAAAGTAAGAATTCAATCCTGTTCATCTTCCTGCAAGTGCTGAGTTAGCTCCTGCACAGCTTCTCTATGTAGTGTTACTGCTGGTCCAGTCTTAGAGAACCTGGTGAATAAACTGCCTTTGTGTCTGGGCACTGTACCCTGCCCTGAATATTTAGGGCCTATTTTAGCATTTCTTAGCATTCTGGGTAATGCTCATTCAATGACACAAGGGTGAACTAGGTTATCAGCTCTGGTTGCTGAAGTTTGTTAGTGGGTTTTGAGATGCATAAAAATGAGCTGGTTCTGTATTGCTCCTAGTTTGGGGATAGAAAAAGCAGTTTTGTTAAATGATATAATTCTGTGTCTGTGCTTTTTCTCCCTCTTTGGAGAAGACCCAAAAGCATCCTCCTTTCGCTCCCCTAAACAAAACATCTGTCTGTTTCACCGAGCTCATTCTGTTCTTTCTTTACAGCATAATTCCCAAGTAAACACACTTATCTCTTCCACTATTTGCTTGCTTTTACTATTCCTTTAACAGCACAATGGAGGCAAAGCAGGGCTGTGAGTTAATGTAGGAGCCTTTCACACTCAAAGAGCTGGATTCCAATTCTTTTAAGTCATCCTAAGTGGAAATAATTTTGGCATAGTCACCTCAATTCTAATGGAAAGTGTCCACATCTCAAAGCTATCACAAACTTAGGCAAGTTTGGCAACCTTTGCTTAAGAAAAGCTAAATATGTAAATACAAGGGAGCCTACATCAGGCTTCTGATGGCCTGGTAGATATTTGCTAGGCTGCTGCTGTGTTTTGGTCATTGTTATTGGAACCAGCAAACTAGGAAGCAAAAAGGCACATTCCTAGCTGATATAAATCGATTTTATTAAAGCAAAGGGTTCAGTTCATTAAAGCTCTGCCAGTTTATGCCATCTCCTGCTCTGGATTAATATTATAGGATTTATGTATGTGAAATGACTTGTTGACACACCTTGGAAATTGTCCCTGGTAGTTAATGCTGCAGGCACCACTGCCTGCAATGTAAAGTAGCGATCTGGAATTAACTTTCTAACACAGCGCAGCATAATTTGCCACAGAACTTCATCCTGAGCAAACTCCTCCTGAGCCTGGACGAACACAGGCCTTGGCTGTTTTAGGCCTTCAGTTACAGGCTAGGTCCCTTACCTGAGTTCTTCCCATGAGCTGTACAGGCTCAAATCAAGTCCTTATTTTCACCTTATTTCCTTTTATCCTGTTCTCTCCCCTTTTTAGCACCACAGTCCTCAGCCTGGATTTCGTTTATTTTCTAGGCCACCTGCTCATGAATTTCTTCCCACACATCTCTTCCTTCCCATCCATCCCATGACTTTTCCAAATCTTGGGCTTCCCATTTCTTCTTCCCTATCCAAACCCTTGACTGTCCTTAGTGTTTGTATTTGTGATGCCTTCATGTATTGAGATATGCAGAAATTATCCCAGAATGTGTGAATTCATCACCTGCCAGAAAAAGATGAATACACAGTGGTGCCTAAAATAGAAACGTGTTTGTTCCAGATGTCTTTGATGATCTTGTAACACACAAAAAAAGATTTTGCTTAAGAAATTGCTGCAGATCACGCACAATGGCTTATTTTAACGCAGGTATTTTTCTTGTGGATTAAATGGGTGATGGGAATAAAAGCGGGACACAAAAGATTTCATTTCTAACAGCCCAGCAGTAACACAAAGGTAATTGTCATTTGATGGCTGCTTGTGACCTGCAGTGAAACTGTTTTTGATGGGCTTTAGCCTGTTATTATTATATTTGCAACCCCCACATTACCATGACAAAAATATTTGTCACTTTTATGATGACAGACTTGAGCATGGAGCTCACAGCTTGGCACTGAAATACACTGAAAAGCTGATGTGGATGTTGCCTTATTGCTGCTGGTCTAGGGGCAGAGAGACAGATGTACATCTCCTATATATTTATCAAAGAGCTATTTAAAATGATTATTTTTCAAAAGTTATTAAAATTATCACGTAGAGTTATTAAAATTATCACATAGTTATATAAAAGTGTATAAACTTTTACTACAGTGTTGTTTTATACATAGTTTTTATATTTTTATCTATTGTGCATGTTTATTAATACCACCAGATGCTTTTACCCCTTTACACGGTGAATTCTACAGAGCCTGGGAAGGCAGCAGTTCTGGCTGCAGGCAGTCCCATCCCAGATTTGTTACCACTAGTGCCTGTGGGGGACAATCTGTCTTTTCAAAACCAAAGTAAAACAGAAAAGGGGACCAAATCCAACAGAACCAAGTTTTAGTTATCATTTACTGAAAATAACCTAAAAACGACTGAACTATCTCCAGCACTCGCCAGTGCAGTTATGTACTTCAGGGCAATTCCGACCCCCAAACCAGGCTCACTCTCCAGAGAGGACCCTTGAAGGACCTGCAAAATTATTTTGATTTTTTGCATTCATGGGGTTTTTGTGTGCTGTGGCCCCACTTGATCTGGTGGATCAATCCACTTCGGAGGCAGCACCTCTGTCATTGACTGCTAACACTCACTGAGTGCCGTTAGGAAGATCCTGAACCGGTCACCCTTCTGTCCACTTGCCTTACAGAGAGAAACCTCCCACCCACAGCCATAACTTAGCTAATGCACTGGTTTAGGGACTTCATTGCCAGTGGTACTAATCATCTTTTTTAAAAGAAAAACTTCCAGGCAGAACATTTTAACCATGATCATGTTATGGTCACAATGATTCCAGTCTGTCCTGTGTTAGACTGAAAGCTGATAAAATGGCTTAATATCAGAAGTTATCTTGACAAATGTTTTTCAATGGCTTTGTGAAAAATTGTATTACAAGCTCTGTAACAGGTGGGCAAAAAAAGAAGAGCTGAACATTTATTAATGTTATGCACTTTAAGTCTTTTAACGTTCCTCCTCTCCACCATTGTAACAGGGCAGAGTAAGCTGCACGGGCAGGCTGATGGTTCAAGCTGTAAATCAAAGAGGCCGCAGTCCTTGGTTACCTTCTGGTCAGCCTCACATAAGAAGGTATTTGGATGCTTTTTATAATTTCTTTTAATAATATATGTTTTGCAAAATTATTATGGCAAGATAAAGAATGTGAAGAAGGTAAGTTAAAGGTATGGCATTCAGGAAGAAATGTGACCTCTGCTGTCTAAAAATTTCTGCAAAGCTTGCACACTCACAAATATAAGCAACCTCTGAAATGACAGGATTTTTAAGTATCTTTAATTTTGCCTGTCTCCTCCTCCACTCTTTGTGATGTTCACTAATTACTTCTTATCTCAAGTTCAGCTGCTGCGAAGGCCCTTGTCACTTCTGCTTTTTTACACCAACTCACCTGCCTAGGATTCTACCAGGAACCTGTACTTTCTGCAGCTTTTAATAAGTATTCATTTAAAAAATACAGAAGAAATAACTGCATGCCAAAGAAGCTTATTAGATTTACATTAGAAATATTTTAGTAGTTCAGTGATTTCAATTCAGCTTCTTATAAGGAATTATGAGTCAGAAATAAAGCATTAAACTTATCTTTGGTTAGTTTACAATTATCCACACATGAAGCTTTGGTTTATGTTTTTGGACCATATAAGGGAATTTTCCTTTCAAATACTTCTTTTTTCATTACTCAAAGCATTTATGAGGCTATTTAGCACAGCTTTAGATGATACAGAAAAATACATTTTGGTTGCGCAAAGAGAACTGCTTCCAAGGAAGGAGTAGGAGGGCTCTGGTTTTGGTTTCTGCCATGATGAGGCAAATGTTTTGCTTAATGGTCACAACAGCCATAGAATCTCAGTATTGTCCAACTGTAACATATTGAATACTTGTAATTACACAGTCAATGAGCAACAAAGTAATGGTTCCTGTAACAATTAGTAATGGTAGTTGCACGTACTGTAAAACATGCAGAACAGGCTTTCTTTCTTCCTCCCTCCAATAAATACAAAGCATTAGGCAGCGAGGTTGGTTGTTTGGCAGCGAGGTTGGTTGTTTAAAAGATTATGTCAGTCTTACTCCTGCACGGAACAAACTGGGCTTCCCGCAGCCCTAAAAGCATTTCCTAGCATCTCTCACCGAGGTGTTCTACCAACCACCCTGCTAATGCTTCATCAGTAGGCCTATTAAGCCCAAAGCTCAGGCTGCTTCTGCAGTATATCCTGCTTTTGCTGCACTGGAAGAACAGCCAAAAAAAATCTGGATCCAGCTGGTGTCCAGTAAATAAGACACTTGGCACCAGTAAATAATGGGTAAAAATGAAAAGGCTCTATTAATCCCTGAAGGGAAAAGCTGCCACGAAGAGTCAGGTTTCAGCTGAATTAGTGCCCACAGGGCGAGAAAAGGGAAACATCTTTAAAAACGGGGACAGGAGGAAGGAAGGTAGGCATGGGTAAGAGCAATGATCAGCTGACACTTCTGCACCTTTCTGAAGGTTAAAATATGAGGGTGTCTGCGACAGGCAGAACCCTTGGGCAATAACGGAGGAGGCCTTCTCTCAATTTTCCAAATGCAGACAAAGCCCAAGGCTGTTCATGGCTGGTATTTTGTTTTCTAATTGAGACATGCACTTGGGCAGCCACTGTTGCTTTGGCTGGGTGTCTGGTAGAGTAATGAATTATAAATATGAGATTTCCATATAGCAGTTTAATTAAAATTAAGGTGATTACTGGGGATTCTTATTTCCTGCAAAATTACCATATGTGAAGGGCTCATCCTGGTGTCTTTACGGAAGGTCTGTTTCTGCGAAGCATTCAGCACGATGCTGGTCCTGCTTAGTGACCCTTCCCACTACTCCCCTCACCCAGTTCTCCCTGCAACTGATGCCATGCGAGCAGGTAAAACCTCCCTCAGACTGATGCCCACTGGCAGCTTTTCTAATGCACCATACCACAATACTATGCTCCCCCATATACCATGATATTTGTCACAAGTATTGCCATATACTTTTGATAGGTAATACTCCTGCGGCATTACAATATGCTATCAGCTTTTCTGCTTGAGAGTGACACAGCTTTTTTGTTGTTGTTTTGTTTTTACAAGTGTAATTATCAGCTTAATGAACGTTATGACTTGTTACACTGTTGACAGGCTTTTTCTTGAAGTATTTTGACTATCACAGAATGTGTTCTGGCAGAACTCTGTTTTTTGTCATATTCACTACATCACAGACATTTTAAAACACTCTTTGTTATTTCATTTTTAATGTATTTTTCTGGCATTTGCTTAGCTTGCAAACATTACCTTCTTAGCATTACTTCAGGAGGGAGGAAATTTTTGAACTGTGTGACATTTCCGAAGCTTGGGCTCAATCCTTTAGACAACATAGTGCTCAACACCGTAGTGCCTAAGCTGTCTTGCAGTGCACTGCAGCCAGAGTCCCAAATAAATAATCTTAAAATGCATGAGATTTAAGGAAGACTTAAAAAAAGAAATATTCCTATTGCCCGTGCTCTCAATTAGATGATTAATTTGAACTTAACCTTCTTTATCCCCAATTCGTGATCATTACCATATGGTCAGTCATAAAGTCTTTCCCAGTTTCTCGCTCACTGAAATTCCTAGTGCATTGCGCCACACCAACCATGGAGTTTCCCCTGGACATATTTAGTACACGATGTCAGCACTGCTGAAAGTCATCTTTGCAATTTGATGCCCACATCACAACTCTAAAGAACCCACTACTGATCCAAGGGTATTCCAGTCCGTTGCAATTTGTCATTCCTAGATATCTGAAGTACTTGCCTTTACTCATTTCATTATTTCTTTAAAACCACAAAAGGTTTTAGAATTAAAACAACCCTAGTTTCACTTCTCAAGATAAAGGCTTAAAAGTAGGCTGTAATTTTAGAGGTAAATTTACAAAGAGGTAGAAAGAAATGTATTATTTATTTCTCACTCTAGACTAAACAGCACACTGATTTTGGTTTCCTTTCAAATCTGTAATTTGAAAACTTAGTTTTCAGGATTCAAGAACACACTATCAGAAAAAAAGAACATCTTTGGTCACAAAATCTTAACCTTTTTTTTGTTTTCCATTTTATTTTGAGTAAATTTTTCCACTCCATTTTTGACCAGTGCTGCCTTTTTATGCAGCTGCAGCAGTGAGACAGTGGCTTTCAGGTCTTCCACCCTTCTGTGGTGCTGCTTAACCTACTTGGCTCAGCCTTGCAAGGCATGAAGCAGCAGTAGTCACTTGTACCTTACTGGCATCTTATCAACAATATCTAAGCAAGATGCATGTAAATACTATGAAGGCAGATTTTGCATGGGTTGCTTGCACTGTGAAGCACTCCCTTGACTAGATACCATCATTGCTAGCTGGGATTGCAAAGCTAATCAGAGATCAGTTAACTAAACCAAAAGATGCGAATACAGTTTGTCTTCATTACCATCCATCTTCTATCCCAGCTACATGCACGAGGTGTGTGTGTGTGTGTTGGCAAAATTGGTTAGGAACTCACAAGGTAGAGTCCAGCATTGCTTATGAGCTGTAGCAGGAGCTACCGATGTAGTTTTACGCATGTTCAAGTGGCAAAAAACCTTAGGTGCTGAAGATCTGGATTTAGGCACCTGAAGGGTTATGTAAGCTTTTAGCATGTGCAAAGATGTCAGTCTGCTCCCTGCTTCAGTATCCATTCCTACATTAATGAGCAGTATGGGCTAGATCTCCCCCCAACATTTCCCTTCAGTTATAGCTGCGGGAAGCCTGTGATGATCGTTAAAAAGTCAAAAGTAATTTATCTATTCATGACACAGAATACTGTAGCAAATGTGATGAGTAGTCAGAATTCAAACAGAGCACTGAGAGAGGAAGGGCAACAACAGAGAAGGACAAAACAAACCAATTCAAGCAACTCTAATTAAATTTAACCTCAGTGGAACAGAGTGTACAGCCAGTATTTATCTTCCATGCAGTAGTACAGCATCTCATTTTCCCAATGTAACTGTTGGGGGTTTTAAGCTTATTTTTGTGGTTAATTATTTTAACCTAAAGAAACACCCCTGGGCAGTAGAAAATGCAGTACAGCTGTGTATACTGCAGCATGTATACTGCAGCCACTGGCCAAAACAGAAATGCTGGCAAAAGTGAAGAGAATATGGAATTCGGAAGGTAAGTGTCACTGATAAAAGTTATCTCTGAGGATATTTGAACAGCTCCTCCTCACTGCAGCAGGATGCTAGCAGCATAGGCAGCAGCTGGCTCCAGAACTGAATCCTTTGGAGCTGATTAGGCAAGCACAAAAATGGGTCTAACATTTTGTTTCAATTACAAGTTTCTTTGATTGCTAAATCACATCAATGGAGTAATTCTAATTTCAATTGGAAAGGAATACAAGAGAAGATGAAAAATAAGCATGATATAAAAAGTCTCTTCTCAACTGAGATGAGTTAGCTTTTAGCTGCTGTTATTTTCTGAACGGTAAACATAATTAACAAAAAATACCTGCACTTTGTGGTGTAATCAGCAACAAAGAAGGGATTAAATACACAGACATCAGAAATGGGGAATTGAAGCTATATGCTAAGGCCTACTGACTTATTTTATTTGTATTTCAGCGATTTAAAGACTAACTCTAAAAAAATACTGTCATGTATAAATAAATTATTATTACAAGCAGTTATTCTGTAACAAGACTGTTTTCTAGATCACATTTTGCCACAACCTGTGAATTAAATGAAAGTAGTTAATAAGTACAGTGTCATCATTAGCTCTGTGTGTGTGTGAATATGGAGTGATTATGGTTTAGGTCACAGAAGTGATTTAAAATTCAAAGCAGTCCTATAAGTGATGTTGGTTCTTCTGATATAGCAGAGAAAAAAATTAATTTCCCTTTGTTTCATGTTATTTTAAGACCACGATCTCGATCAAGGGACAGTGGTGATGAAAATGAACCAATTCAGGAACGATTCTTCCGGCCTCATTTTCTGCAGGCTCCTGGAGACATGACTGTTCAAGAAGGAAAACTATGCAGAATGGACTGCAAGGCAAGTATCACGCAAAGGACAGCAGAAACCTTTTGGTAACATTAGCTGACTCAAAAACCAAGTTAGTTTATTTTTAATGCTATTTTACCTATTGGCAGTTTCAACAACTGTCAATAGGTTAATTAATCTCACTGCTTGTGAGCAAGCTGACAAAAAGTTTCCCTTCCCTCCAGTTGAAGTGCTTCAGGAAAATCTTACAGGTCAGATTGAACCAATTTTTAGAGTTCAGCTATGCTGGGCTGTGGAGGGAAGCAGCACACACTACAAAGACAGTGTGCTTCTCCCTTTTAAGTCCTTTTATTACTTTTGAGTTTCGATTCTCCATTAAAGTTTCAAACAACATAATCTTGATTTATGACTTTGCCTAACAGAATGAACGAAGGCTTGGACAACTTCTGTTTACTTTTTGCTGATATGCTTGGGAGAAGCTATTTGTTTTCAAGTGGTACCCACAGCAAACGACACAGCTTTCAAAAGTACAAGACTTGTTCACAGAGACCAAGCATTGACTAGTGTAGGCGGTGCTGTCACTGGGTTACACCTAAGGGGAATGGAACTTAAGAGTTCAGTATTAGTCAGCTACCATCTTTTTGTCTGCAATTTTTCCACAAAGTTAATCTAGAAAGGAGTATCTTCTCATTCCACGTGAAAAGCAAACAATAAAAAAAAGACAAAAGGTGTCACCCTGCCTTTTGTTTTGCAATGTATTATTAGTTAGCTTCTAGCACATCTAAACACTGATCTTTTTTCAGTCACACCCATAAGACATCATGGAATTCAGGGAGTTGGCCAGAAAGTAAGTAAATGAATACAACTGATTCAATGTGTCGTTCAGGATAGAATTAGATCTTCAAGTCTTGCGGTACACCTGCAGCAGCAAACAAAGCCAAACTTCTCTGAAGTGACAAGTCAGGGCTCCTCCAGCATTTCAAACGGCTAAGACCATTTCCCATTATTCTGCTTACACTTCAGGTTAGTGGATTACCGACTCCAGATTTAAGCTGGCAACTTAATGGAAGACCAATTCGCCCCGATAGTTCTCACAAAATGCTGGTACGCGAGAATGGTGTGCACTCCTTGATCATAGAACCAGTCACAGCCAGAGATGCTGGAATCTACACATGTATTGCCAGCAACCGAGCTGGCGAAAACACATTCAGCCTGGAGCTCATTGTTGCAGGTAATGTCTTCATGCTAAACTTCCACACTGAGCACTGTAAGGATAATGTGAGAAGGGAAAATACAAGTGCTGTCAAATGAGATGGTTGAGGAGTGGGGGGTAAGAAAAGGAATCCTGGCAGTAGCAGAACTACAGTACAGTTATAGGGGATACATTTACGTTATGTTGTGGCGTAAGTAGACTGGCAAGTAACCGCATCGTACACAGTTAAGAAAAGAGGGCTGTTGCCACAGTAGAGGCCACAAAACAGACTATTTACCTGAATGCGTTTTTTAATGGCAATTTGTCATTACCATACCTGTATCTACCAGTGGGTAGTGAGCATGACACGTTTGCGTGTCTCACAGCATATGAGATTAATGTCACTCCAACCTGCTGCAGAGCAGTTCCTTCTATAATTAAAAGCCCATCCTGTTATGGAATATGAAGCAGCACTGTTTAACAAGCATTGGGCAGCCAATTTATTTAGTCTTCAGGCTCCACATTTCAATTCTTTTGGTGAAGGGGGGGAAACACTCAGGTCTATTAGCACTCACTTTTTTCCTATTAAACTACTGATGTGACTTTTCTTCATATGAACCACAATTGGACTTTGTGATGAATGAAGACAACACTTAAGTTTCCTGCTACTTAGATTTTTCATTATTGCTTTTTAGCATGTTGCTGAAAGAAAGGCTGTATTTTCATGGAATAGTGACAACATGACTGCAATCTTTATTTTCACAGCTAAGGAAGTACAGAAAGCACCCGTGTTTATAGAGAAGCTACAGAACACAGGTGTGACTGAGGGATTCCCAGTGCGACTGGAGTGTCGAATCTCAGGGGAGCCATCTCCTCAGATATTTTGGAAGAAAGAGAATGAGTCACTCACATACAACACTGACCGAGTGAGGTTAGACCAACCTACAATGATCCCCCCATGTATAACTTCAATGATGATTCATACTGTAACACAAATGAACACCTAGAAGGTCTTAAGAATGCCTTGTGTGAACAGCAGCTCACAACATCTGGACATGTTCCCGTGTGATCTTCTCTAGGTGACCCTGCTCTAGCAGAGGGGTGGGACTGGATGATCTCCAGAGGTCCCTTCCAACTCCTACAATTCTGTTAAATATTAACTAGTTAAACTTGCAGCCAGCCTGGTGGCCAAGCCAGAATTAAAATGTCAGTTCTGTTTTCCAGCCATGGACTTACCTTTGCACTTTAAGCATATGGAGAAATAGTTTTTCTCTTCTAGAGCTAAGAGAAACCGACAGGTGAAAATCTAGGCTCCTAGGTAAAGCTATCTGCTTCTCAGCAGAAACTTGGATTCACAACTCTGCTGTGCAGTTAAGCAACCAAGATTCAACTTTTTTTTATATTCCAAGATCTATAAACTTGTCTTCAATTTTTGATAACATTTTGTACTAATGTTTAAAAGCAAATTCATGATACATTGCAAGAAAAGGAGCTCATTACCGATATGACACTGTAATAAATTACTGCTGTCCTTCTAAATAACTATGAGTATTTCAGTACCTCATTCCTAAAGTCTTTTATCCTTTCCCCAAAAAGTCTGGGTAGGTTCTGGTGTCCCTACAAATTAAATCAGATTTCCAGATGTCTTAATCTGTAATTGTGAAAGGTAAGTTACTTTATGCATTTTTGCTTCTTAGTTTCAATACAGGATACTAAACTGCCAAATTGTCAAGATCATCAAGGTTTCATTTTCCACTTGCTAATTTCAGAGGAAGTTCCATATTACTTAAAAGTGGACTATAATTAACCTGCAACTAGGATTGGGTCTGTTTATGATGACTTTTTAAAATGGCCTACACTGTTTTGCAATTTAAAGAGTAATTTTCTACGTTTCTTTTTTTTAGCATGCACCAGGATAACTACGGCTACATTTGCCTGCTGATTCAGGGAGCTACAAAGGAGGATGCGGGCTGGTACACTGTTTCGGCTAAGAACGAGGCTGGGATTGTGTCTTGCACTGCCAGGTTGGATGTTTATAGTAAGTCACTTCAATTTTTGTGGTCACATTAATCCCCTCAAAAGCAACAGTTCTGTAAGCTTCAGTTAATTCACCGAATGGTTTACACTGGTCTCTCTTTTTTTCATTTATAGTTTCTCCTCAATAATAACGATCAAGACAACAAATGCTCTGTCAAAGTACCCTTCACTTTCAGATACCTAAAGCAAAACAAGCATGCATGCTTTCTGTTTTTGCTTGGTATATTAAATACAGCTGATTAACCACAGATAACGGCATGATTACAGTATTTTTTGGATCATTATTACTATCGCTCTGCTAGCATTTCCGTAACCTTTTGTATTCTTCTGTACATCAGACTGTAAAACACCTGTGACAGCTATCAGAAGCGTAGTAGATGTTTTTATGGCTGTCTGCTTAATTACTCAGTTTGTTCCAATGCAGCCCCTTACATCGTGAATGTTTTCTTAAACCAAAATCTCTCACTAGTCTTCTCATAACAAGAATTAAGGAGCAGGAAGAGGGGGGGATTAGAAGGATAAAGGATGGTTTCTGGGGTGCTGGTGTTAGTGGGACTTGTGGAAACTTGCCTTGGCATTCTTCAGCACACAAGGGGTAGCAATAGCAACCAGATGATTTCCTTTTACATACAACAAATAACTTGAGCAGGCCTATCACTGTACTATCAGTGGATGGAAACACACCCCTTGCTGTTACCCTTCTCAGTGACACAAGGAAAGGTAGAAATCAATGCCAAAATTCAAAGTAACGCACAGAGACACTACTGTGTTTGCACTGGTTTTGCTTACCATATTTGAAGGTGAAACTAGATGCTAAGAAAAAAAAACAACAGACCAAGAAAGAAACAAATTTACCTTTGATATAATGGTTTTATGCTGCTCAGAAATTATCTCCTTTACAAAACGTTGATTGTGCATCTGGCACACTTTGTTGCCTGGCTCAAGATAGCTAACATTTTTTCTTTCCTTTTTAATCTACAGCTCAGTGGCAACAACCACCTCAGACAACTAAGCCAAAGAAGGTGCGGCCCTCAGCCAGCCGATACGCTGCACTTTGTGACCAAGGACTAGACATCAAAGCAGCTTTCCAGCCTGAAGCAAATCCAGTCCACCTGACAATGCCGTCTGGCTTGGTAGAGAGCGATGATCTGTAGATCCCACTGCCCCTTCCATCATTCTCTTTCAAAGCAGAAACACTGAAAGCCATTGCCTTGACCAATGATACTCCTATGTCACTTTATGCAAAGGCAGACACCTTCAAGTACAAAAGATAAACAACAAACACAATAACCATATATTCCTTATTCTTTATACCAAATTAGAAGAATAGATAATTATTAGAAATGTACACATTGCACAACAAATCACATTCACCAGTTCCTTATATCTGTTGCTTCAGCTCTTACGAATAACCCTTTTCATAAAGGCCAAAACACATCAGAGACAGATCTTACAGAAGAACACTTTCAAATGGAACACTATTTATCACCACGTGCCTTCATAAGCAGTAAGTAGATGCTACCACAATCTTAATGGTGCAAGATGTTTTATTTGAGGCCATTAAATCACAAAGAAAATTAGAATGTATGGTTACCTATAGTTCTAAAATGCCAATGCATTCTGATAGCTACAATGAACAAGTGCAATATTGGAAGAATAAAACAGGAATGGACAAGGAAGAGAAACATAAGTGCTGTGTCTCTGCAAACTGCTTTCTGATCTACAATGAAAAAAATACCTTGCCTTAAATGCTGTAGGTCTGGACAATGCTAAAAAGCAACATCAACACCGTAATTTTAAATAAATTCATATTTTTCCTTCTTGCCATCTAGGAGGAGACCTACTTACAAACATACAGCAGACACTTTAAACATAAGTAATTTAACCTCTTCAAGGTAATGAAGAAAAAGAGCTGACATGTAGTAACAGTCTACTCCAGACTATAAATATTGGTAACTAGATGGGAAAAAAGTGCCCACAGTATGAACCACTGCAGGGTTACTGCAAGGGGTGGGAGGGGGACAGGGCAAGAGGCTGAAACTCTCTATGGATGTCCTGAATGCAGTCTGTTGCCTCATAATACTCCCATTCAAGAATCTCAAATTCTAAGGTGAGCTGAAAACTAGGGAGTGTATGAATGGGACGCTCGACTGTTTAAAGCTTGTGTAATGTGTATGACAATTTTTGAAATGTACAGTAAGTGGAAAACTGGTTGAGACTGCAATTTGAGTTTACATGACAAGTACACACCACAGGTGATAAGCTTGCAGATCTGAGGAAGTAGAAAATGAAGATGGACAGAAGCAACATCAAATTTGCGCACTGTTTTTTTTTTTTCTTACCATAGCACATGCCTCTGGTAGATTTTTTTTTTTAATTTTTTTTTCTCCTGACTGTAGTCAAATGACAGCTCTTTTAATGGGTAGAGTCTGTGTGCCGTAGATGAAAAGCCTGAAGGCTACTTTCAGAATGCAAGGCAAATCCACATCAAACTGGAGCCCCAGCAAAGTCAGCCCTGACTAGGTAGTTTTAAATTAGAACCAAATGAATTTCAGATGAAGGGGAGGGAGGGAGGGAGGGAGAGATGGAAGAATTACTAGGCCTGAAAAGAAAAAAATAGCATTTGATGGTACGAGCATACTTTGCTATGAAAGGAAAACACTGTATTCCTTATATGAAGCACATATATGGTATCTTTTGTTATTTATAATAAAAGTGTTGAAATCTTTTATCTCAGTTCAGTTATTCAGAAGTCTTGAACTTAGGGTTTTTTTTTTTAATTTTGTATTTGTGTACACCATATATTGCATTACTGCTATACGTGTATTGCTTTGTAAGTACACAAAGTTTGTTTTGTTTTTTAGTGACTAATAAACTTTAGCACATAAGGTAGTACTATTCTGGTGCAGGATATGACCAGTTAGGGGGATCGTTAATCTAGATTAACATCACAGTCTGTCATCTGGGAATAATCTGGTTCTACTCTAGAAAAAGTATGTCATATCATTTGCCAAATTTTTCTCAACTGTGACATGCTAATTTACTGGTTTTTTTAGCTTCACTAGCATTATTTTGCCACCTTTTATTTGTATTTATAAAAAAAAATTGTATTATCATTACTTTGGATTGTTGTGCTGATATAATGTGGGTTTAACATCAATAAATATTACACAAATAGAAAGTTCTCCTTCTGGTAAAGACTATTAACTGTTTCACTACAAACAAGCATGTAAGTGTAAGATTTAGAAATCCTAAATATTACAAATACAGATGAAATAAGAGCTACATGCAGCATCTGCCAATGACTAGAATTTATCAGAATATTCTGCTTGTGACCTAGAATTTTGTTTAAACAAAACAGAGGAACACAACCCATAAATCCTGAGAAATTTTTGCTACATAAACGTACCTGAAGATGCTGCTTTTATTTTTTTAATAGTTTAGAAAATATGCAGGTCTATTTTGTGTGTCTAGTAATTGCAATATGACATCACTTACGACTGATTCTAAGCAAAGGGCACGGTTAAATTGGTATAAGAACAGTCTTCCCACAAGGCAATAGCAAAATTTACAAAAAAATAAGCTAAGATCGCTCCTTTCTTTGCAAAAATAACAGGAAAGAAGCAAGATAATATTTTTTTTCTTTTCAGTTTACATGTCAAGCATTGATCACTACAGACAGAATTATCTCAGCAATTAAGTGAGCACTGACATTAATGGTGATCCTGCAACCGCAGTCAATGGGTTTCTGTCTGCTTACAGTAAATTTGTCTTTGGCTTAGAGACTAAAACACTGAGACTGCTCTTGTGAGCTGGTTTAAGATGAGGTCATCATGACTTTTTTGCCTCTGTATGTATGTACAGACACACAAGTAGTAAATCACATCTCTAAGCAGCAAAGTTGTTTTTATGAAAACACTCAGCTGTGCTGTTACTTAGTTACTGGGACTGTTTGGGTTTACAAATTCAGAGATAGGAGCATGGCACAAGAAAACGACATACTTTTCAAGCCAAAAGTCTAAAATTCTCAGAAGCATCAAAGTAACTTTCAGAAGCTTAATCTCCCTCCATGAACTCCAAAGATAGAGAGTATGACCTGAAAGTGTACTTTTACCATTTCACAGGACTAAAAAAAAGTCATCCTTAACTCTTCGCTAGACTTCAGATTTAACTATAGGAAGACTTTAAATTATTGCTCAGTCCTGGCTTATTCACAGCAATCAAAGGCTCAATGCAACTATGTTCCATATGACGGCAGAAACCTCTGTCAAGAGCACCAGCAGTGAGATGCAAAATTCCACATGCTTGAAAGTTTTTTTCAGCTGGTGGTGTACCTTAACACACAATGGCTTTATCCTGCAATGTCATGACAACAGCAACAAGTAGTTAATGTACACTTTTTTTTTCCCATCACAGACCATTTGGGGTTGGGATAAAACAAAACCCTAACTGTATTCTAATTTGAAAACCTAGTTCATAAAGCATAGTTTCTATACTACCACATTCAAATACCATTTTAATTCACTTAGGTTGTATGCTAATAAATGCTTTGATTCCCCACACATCCGTAACTCCATCCTTATCTCTGCAAGGAGCCCAAATGGATTTAATATGCAAGTACGTACTTCATGAGATCGTATTATCAATCATGTCATGATGCTGAGGGAATCGGCTGCGTGCTCTGGCTGTACAACCCCGCTGCCAAACCCACACTGTGTAGTATAGATAGATTAATGCATGGACGGGAAATGCCTGTTCAGATTACGCCCATTGACAACAGACCTCATTCACGGTCTCACAAGCCAGCTGTGCAAGCAAGGGGCAGAATTTGCTGATGTTTAGCTCGTTCTCCTGAACTGGCTAAAAGGAAAAGCCCTCCCCCTGCACCATTTTTCTGTTTGAACGGAGCACATCCTACATGTCAGGCAGATGAAAAGACAGCTCCTGCCCCAAGAAATTTACAATCTGCTCCAGACAGCACACAGTATTCTTTAACTGTCTTAAAGCTTGCGACTGTAATTCAAAATTAAGCCACAGCTTGCATCCATTTACAAAAGTGATTAATAAATAATAATCTCATACTGCACTGAACCACTAATAAAAACGTCAGTGTTTGGAACATAATGCTCAACTCATGCTTAGCACAAAAAAGCCAGACTACAAGCAACAGTATTTGTACAGCAATTATTTCAGCAGCAATACAGATGAGGAAGACAAGTGAACTTCAGTCCAACAACACCGGGAAGAAGAAAGTTTTTGCTTTACAGAACAACTGCAGTGCAACAGGTAAACTCTGGGGAAGGGTCAAGTATTGCATCTGCTGTCACTTTCTAGTTCTGTAGTAGCATAAATTGTCATGAAACAGCTGCAGAATAAGAAAGGATTAAAAAATAACAGTATGTGGCCACTACTCAGAATGATTACATCATTTACAGCAGGAGCACTAAAATCTCATCACACTGAATGGATTAGGGTGGGGTTTTTTTGCGTGAAATTGTTCTGTTAAGCACCCAACTAAATATATTGTCAAGCTTTTTTTTTGACTGACTCTTGGCCCAGACGTCACAGAGTATTTCTACAAAGAACTGAGGGTACAAAAATGCACTGCCAAGGAGAGGGTCTGTCCAAGCTACTGCAGAAGGTGTTGAAAATACTTCCTGAAACTTCCCATACAGCTGCAAGACACCTCTATTCTATTGCAGATTAAGAACTAGCGGATTGTGGAGACAGCTTTTACCTGCAGTGCTTGTCTGAGCAGCTGCTAGAGTCATTTGTAAGAAAGGGCCTGTCTAAAAGAAAACCTGTTCTACCATGTTAATCTATAGCATAATGCACAGTTCTGCTTCTTATTAACATATTAACTCACTTCCTCCTACAGTACTTCAGCATCAGAGTCACTGAGCATTTTGTAATCTACTGTTAATCTACAATACAGTTTTACCTTTCTTAAGTTCTGTATTAACGTCAGTTGTACAGTTTCTGACCATTCACTAATTCATGTTTAATTATGCATAAAATTAAGAACCTAAAAGCAAACGTAATTCTTCTATAAGAACAACTGTTAGAAAATCCAAAGATCTTGAACTGTATATGAATGATGTCATTTCAGGTATGGAACAGCAGCAGCTTTCAATAATTTCAGTTTGTGAAGTTCCAGATCCACTTCCTACTAGGAAAAAAAGTATAATTACATAATGTAGATTTCAAAATCTAAAATAGGCTCTGTTAGTTGTTTCCCTTGAAGTTCTGTACATGAAAAGCATAACAGAGCTAAAAATCTTAATATAAGAATGAAGTAATTTTTAAAATAATTTTTAAGCTTTTTCTGAGCAGCAAACACATTATATGGCCAACTTCATAAAAGCAGACCAAAGTTTTTATGTGTGATTATTTGTGTTTTCTTGCAACATATAAAAATGAGTATAAGAAAAGGCACAGCTACTGCTAGTAACTGTCATTCTAAAAAATTAATTTCAGGTCAGCCTGTACATCCTAAAAGTGTAGATGGAGTGTTAGAGTGTTTCCAATCACTAATTCCAAGGACTAAGACATCAGTGATCTGTCTTTGCCCAGGACAAGCAGCATCCAAGCCTGAAGTGTAGCAAAAAGAATGCAGCACCTTACGTGGAAAAAAAAATAAAAATGTTGCTGATCAGTGCACCTCTGCTACCCTTGCTTTAGAGTTCGGATTTGTCCTGGCTGCTTTTGGCAGATGTCAGGTCAGAATTCAAGACCAAACTCCCACTAAGCATGGTTGGGCTCAATGTGGAAGTCAGAGGAAGCTGACACGGCAGAGCATTAATCAGCAGTTAGTACAGCAGAAATATAGTTCCTATTTACAATGGATAACACAGTAAGGGGAGCTCAAATGAGTTGTCTTTTTTAGAGACAAAACTAAGTTTATTACTTTGGCAGTGCAAGTACCTCTTCATGGACAGCTTCAGCTGAATACATTTAAATAAATAATTTCTCATGAACAAAACTCACCTCATATATTAATAATCTAGCGTATTTGCTTCTCCCCCAGATGGAAAGACGCTACCTTAATTAATCAATGACACATACAGGTATGCTGTGGTTTAACCTGGCAAGCAGCTAAAACACTAGCCAATGTACGCTTGCTCAACTCCCCCCCACTTCCCACTGGGATGGGGAAGAGAATTGGGAGAATAAAAGAACTCATCAGTTGCGATAAAAACTAATAACTAAACCAAACCAAACTTTAATAATAATAATGTAAATTAATTGTAACAAGAATAGGAACAACAGTAATAAAGCAATTAAAATTATACTCAGCTCACAAACAGCAGTCACTGTCCATATGCCAACAAAAATGCAACAAGGGAGGGTAAGACTCAGGAACCAAGACAGGCTGCCATCACGAATAGAAGGGAAGGGATCAAAAGAGCTGAAGGGGCAAAGGGTTACAGCAGTACAAGGGTTCGTCCCCTGCAAGCTCCCCAATTTATAGTGAGTGTGACGTTTATGGGGCAGAATACATCTTTATAGGTCAGCTTGGACCATATCCGGATCATCTGTCCTGGGTCACCTGTCCCAGACAGTCCCAGGCTCTCACTTCTCCTCTATCCTCTTGTGCAGAGAGAAGACAAAAAAACAAACCTGTAACCACAGGTGCAGGCAAAACCTTGTAAACCAAGTATCTGCCAGCAAAAATGAAAACAAAAATCTTATCAGCGAACACTGCAGTTTTCTCAAAAATCCAGCTCTGCTGAAGTATTAAAAGGGAATTCTACAATTCAAACCCACCAAAACCAGGACAAGGCACATGATAAGCATTACTATAAGCCAGATAATACAGCATCAGGAAGAAAGGCATCATGATGCTAATAGAAACAAAAATTTTACAGAAAACTTAGCAAACAGCTTTGCAAAACTGTGTAGTAAATTAACCTCACTAATCTAGTAACTACAGATGGACTGACTATGGCTTCACCCTCCACTCTGTTATGGTTTAAAGGTTAACAGCCTGAAACGCAAGGACAGGTGGTGTCTGTAGGACCCTGAGATGTCAGAGATCGGTATTGTTTCCTCCCCTTTCTGGCCACAGTCTAGAAAAAAAAAATAAAATTAGCAGGCCCGAGGTTTTTGCGGGCTTTTCCTGGTTTCCTGGGCTGCTTCCTGTCACATCTCCGGATGACTGGGGCTACCTCCACATGTTCGGCAGCATCCACCGCCATCCGCTTCCTGGCACCACTGCGGTCCCCAGTGACCATGACAGAGTCACAGCGGTCACAAGGCACTGCTCGGACACTTCCACTCAGGACTACTGGGATCGGGTTTTGTATATAGTTAAATATCCTTTGTCTCTTATTCATTCCCTTTCCCTTTCCCAGATTGTTTTTCATTCAACTTGTGATAGTCTTAACTTCCAACCTTGTGTGAAGCATCTCTTTCTCTATTCCCTTTTTTTTAATCCTCCCCTGGAAGGGTAGGAGTCAATAGAGAGAAAATCCTGCTGCATTTCATTTGGGTTTGCCCTGAGCCCTAAATGGAGACACTGTTACCCTGAAAATTATGGTGAACTATAAAACTACAGGTGCTCTCCGTAATATATGCCTTCCAACAAAAGAGCCACAAGAACCTGCAGAGAATGGATGCAGTTCCAGTCTACTGCTGGCAAAGCCCTCTCACCCTCAAAAATCATATAGGCATCCTACATGACACCTACACAAAACACATGCAATGACTATATTGGTTCTTTTCTCTCAGGTTGCAGGAAGTTTTCAAAAGAAATCTACCAACTACCTGAAAAAAAAAGGATGAAAAGTCAGACTGACAGCAGCATGAAGTAAAACACCGTAATACAGAGCTTTTAACAGGTCTTAAACGTATGAGTGGAGATCTGTTTACAATACACCTCAAACATAGGTGCAACATGTACTTTTAGTGCATTCAGCATTACAGTACACAGCTGGGAGATCTGCAGATTAAAATTCACAAAATATCAAACTGCTTCACTAACATGTTTCAGCAGTAACATATAGGCAACTTGCAGTTATCCCTAAACAAATTGCTCAAAAATAATGCAGCAATTTCAAACTCGTTAAAGTGCTACAACATATGCAGGGCCACCTCAGCATTGTCAGGCAGCAGACTGGGAAATGGCGAGTAACACCCACGCAGCTCCATCTGCTCCAATGGTGTCACCTCAGTGACACCTGCTCCCCACGCTCCCACTGGCGTTATCCTAACGTGCACATAATGATATCAAGGAAGATCTGGTGGGCTTTTACTCACAAGCTGTCTCAACATGTTTGATATCATCATACCCAAACTGATAATTTGTTACCAGATCTCCAAGTAGCAAAAGCAATTTTAGTTTTAAAAACTATGACAGAAAGTTTCATTTTTATTTCAGAACACAGAATCACAGAACAGTTTGGGTTGGAAGGGATCTTAAAAATCATTCAGTCCAACCCCCTGCCACGGCAGGGACACCTCCCACTAGACCGGGTTGCTCAAAACCCTGGCTTTTTTTCAAAGCCCATGCTTTTTTGAACCAACCATGTTGGTTCAAAACCAATCTGGTTTTGAACACTTCCAGGGAAGGGGCAGCCACAACTTCCTCGGGCAACCTGTTTCAGTGTCTCATCACTTTCACAGTAAAGAATTTCACTATGATGGTGAGGTACACAAAGGAAAAAAAGGAGAGAAAAATAGTATAATCGGATCTGATGTATTCAAAGAGTAAAATCTACACAGTTGTAGGTTTCAATGTCCTATCTTGTTCTATGAAATGAACAAAAATATCTGAGATCTTAAGAGTTATGAGCTGTTAATATGAAAAATAAAAGCATGAACTACTTGTGGTTCTTGTGGACATAGTCATGCTGATGTAAAGATGTCTGGCAAGGTACAGGTAATATTTGTTACTAACTCAACAGACACATCCACAGCAAAAAGGAGCCTTCAGCACATGGTCTAAAACTGAAGGTAAGGTGTGGGTGAAAACAAAATGTAATCTGGGGCTTCAGCAGAGTTCTTAAAAGAGCCAACACTCTTCAGAGACTTCTCTCCATCACTACCTTTGCCCTGTCTTTTCAAGCAATGAATGATTACCTGAATTAATCATTCCTGGGCATACCTGGTCTTGGAAATGCCAGTTTTCATTAGCTTTACTTAAATGAACTACACCACACTTAAAAACAAAACAAAAACCCAAAACAAAACAAAAACCCAAAACAAAACAAACCAAAACCAAACAAACACACACGAACAAACAAAAAGTCATGTAACTGCAACAGGCAATACACATTTCAGTTTCATGCAATACAGCCTCTCACAGTATCCAATACATCAGAGGACAATCTAACAGCAACAGATAATTATTACAATGGGGTTTTTTAACTGTAGATAATAATGTAATAATGTGATTTTGAAGACTGGAATTTAGATACCACTTTCTGTGCAAATTTCCGTGAACCCAATATTGAAATCCTTTCCATCTTTAAAAATCATTCCTCACGTCCCCCAAATTGGATTTTACAAAACTGGTAACAGCAATGTCTGCTATCAGCTTTGTATCTACACAGGCAACTCCACTCCCCTAAAACTCCGCAGATATACTAACCAGATTTTACCAGTATTATAATGCATTAGGATAGACTGCCCTCAGGAGGCCAAAATGAAACCTTTCATGGTCTATCACACACTAACTCAACACACTTTATATGCATCCATTGCCATAAAAGAAAGTCTGCAAATCTGTTCTTTGCAACAGCTCCCTCTTAGAGCTGCAATATTAAAAAAAAACCCCTCACCAACATTTTGTGTGTCCTGTTAGAAACTTCTACTGATGATAATCAATTGAAACATGTGCCTTAAAAGTAGATGGCTAGCAGTGTGAGTTCACTATAGCAAGGTCTAAGTTACAAACATATTTCTCAATCGATAAGCAGAAGTAAGGCTGCAATGGCACTTAACAAAAGATTACAGGAGAGTTTTAAGCAATATAACAGATGAAGAAATATCAGATGAATAAAAAGCTTGTGTTCTCACTTCCACTAGGAATGGAATCACAGAAACTTTGTATGTCTAGTAAAAGCGTAAAGTTTTCAAAATTCAATTGAGAAATCATAAGTCCAGCACGCAGTTCTACTCAAGAACACCCACATGCAAAAAAAAATCCAAAACATTTATATATAGCTCGTCATAAATGCTAGCAGCACAAGATGCAAAACCCAAACGTCTGTTTTTAATCAAGGACAGGGGCATAACAGGCATACCAGAAATATGATGGTAGCAAGACAAATAAGCCAGATATTGACGCAAAATATACAGGAAAGTCATGAAACTAGATATCAATATATTAACTCATCAAATCAGATCTGGATTTAATTTCCAGGCCTAGTAGTGTAAACTCTATTGTTAGACAATATTATTCCAACACCATTAAGATGATGGCAGTAGCTATGACATCCAAAGACTATAAGGACACCAATGTAACTGTAATGCAAGATAGCAGTTATCAGCAGGTTGGATCTCACTGAAGATGTCAAGATCACATTTTTTTTAATATCATGCAGCCAATCAGGACCACACAACTCTGGCTGCAGTCCCGGAGAGCGTACAAGACCTGAGTCAAAATGCTATTTTCAAAGACTGGCTTTGTGTTGGTAACATTTATTTCTGCGAGAATACTAACCAAGTTTATTACCAAAGGCCACAGTCTACTACTGCAGACTTCGATAAAAAAGGAGCAACATAAAATAAGGAAGTATGCTAAAATGAAAGCAAAAAGACAAGTCGAAAGAATTAAGATGCAATGCTTGACAACACCACTAAGATTGTACACACTGAACTTCAGTATGAAGTCTTTAAATACACACACCAAATTAAACTTTTTTTTTTGAGGGAAGGGGGAAGCTGACATGGATTAAAAGCTACGACAATTTAAGTCAGACTTTGTAAAACCAGCAGTCCAGCTTTAGCAGTCAAATGGTAACTGTCTATGAACGTAAAATTTAGAGATTGATAGATCAGAGAGTAGAGGAACAATTTACAAAAGTGCATAAAAACTGAACATCACCATAGGACCAGACACCATGCTTGAATAAGACAAGCAGATGATCAAAATAAAAAGCAAAGTGCTCAGGGGTGGCAAGGCCACAGAGAAAAACAAATCCCCAAACAATGAACAAAACCCAAAATCTGTCTTCAGTTTTTTTGAACTTGAGCAGAACCTCTGCAGGCTACTGACTGGAGGTTCTACCCCTCAGAGCAAAACATCAGAAGAGGTCACAGAGGAAAGATTTAAAGGCTGGGGCTGCAGGCTATCACTTCCAAATTCTAAGGGAAATCAAGTAACTGCAGTGTGAAACTTCTAGGTTAAAACTACCTCATTATCAAATGACTGGAAGCTGGCAAAAGGGACCGCAAGCTTTTGGAAGTTTTGTGGGAGGAAGGATCACTTGTTTTTTAAGAAGTGATTCCACAGGGATCCGGGGAACTGCAGACTGATTATATTTTTCTGTACAAAGTATACTACCAGAAATTGTTCTAAAGACATGAAAACAAATGGATAAACATACTTTTGCAAAGGAAAAAGTCATGTTTGATAAACATTTTAGAGTTTTTCTAAAGACCAAAAAGAGATGAGAGCAAGAAGATCTAATAGAGCATGCTTGAAATTCTAAAAGGCATCTGACGCATACCATTGCTAAAGTCCATTTAAAATGCTGTGCTGCCAAGAGAGCTGTCACATCAGTAAACTGTTTAATGGAAGAAGAGAAAGAGTATGCATCAGCAGTCATTCTCTCCTCAGGACATGGATTGCCAACAGAACACCATAGGCACCTACTCTGGGTACTAGAAAAGTACAACCTATTCATAAGGGTTCTGAGACAGCAACTTCTGAAGCCCACAGTATATTCCAGTAACACTAAGCTACTCAAGGCGATAAAGGAATTAAACAAAAAATTGCAGAACCATTTCACAGATGAAATGGGCATTAAAACGAGTAGACCAAATTCACTGCAGATAAATGAGAAGAATTCACACTGAGGAAAACACACAAAAAAAATCAGTCCTAAATGCATATATAAGGAAACAGCCTCCAAGTTGATCGTTAATCCAAGACTGAGTTATTGTTCTTCACAGCTCTTGAAAACATAAATGTAAAGGTTAGGAGAAGCCAAAACAATTAGGTATTATTTTTGGAAGCAATATAAAACAAAACATGCTTTTTTAAGGTAAATTCACAGTGAATACTGTGAGCAATTCCACCTATTCCTCCTTCCTTGAGAAACTGGAAAAGTAAAGGACAGCAAAAATGACATAATGTACAAAAGAGCTTTCCAGCAACAAGCAACTAAAAGAAAAATTACTCAAAAAATGGCAGGCAGGATACGATAGAGGCCTACGAATTCAAGAGTGACAGAAAGCGAGCACAAAAGCACTGTTACAATGTCTCATCAAAGGTAAGAACATGCAGGCCTCAAGCAGGGCTAGCAAATGCCAGGTTCAAACATATCAACCACAAACTGCTGGAGGTGTAAGAGTTTTCCAAGGAGACATCACCACAGACTTGATCTGTTCCCTGCCCTACACATTCACTACTTCCACTGTCCGAGATATCACCCCTGGCCAGACAGCACCCTAGTCTGACAAACAGATATTACTTCTTAGAGTAGGTGTACCCAGTGAACACTGAAATGGATTACGGTTTTAAGCTAGTTTTTAGTCTTTTAAAAATACAACTTTAGGGCTACCAACACTTCGGTCTAGTCCTATAGCAAAAGCAGTAATAAAAATACAGTATGTACTGCAACAATTTTAAAAAATTACTTAGCCATATATTGAGATTCATCTAAGGGTGTTATTCCCTGTTTTAATCAGAATCATAAAATAAAAAGCCAATGCTAACTTATTTAACAGTTCTCTTAGCCAACAAAACAAGGAATAATAGTAATTAGGGTCAGAACTGACTAAGAAGAAATAATTTTTAGTCTCTTAATTTTGGCTTCTGGTCAAGGTATGTCACACAGGCTGTAAAACACTAAGGACAGGTACAGCAGCCAAGTTACTGACATATTACTATTAGACTAGTAAAAATGGGAGTACCAGCTGTCCTTCCTCACCTTCAGTGTCCGTGGAAAAAAATCATCTACTCTCTGGCCAATTCCTCCTTTCAAAAGAAACATAATTAGCAATTATATTTTTGGTGCAAAGACACATATGACACATAACTTTTCACAGCAAACAATATCACCTCTCTACAAAGAGATAACAGTAAGATAAGGGATCCTGAATGTAGTATAAGGGCTACCTTAGTAGTATTTTATATTCCAAAGTGAGTAACACAACCAACTGTAAATCTCCCTTAATATAAAAACATTCCTTGGATTATTTCTCAATATGTACCTGCGAGAAGCTTGAACATGTACTGTTTTCTGGCACAAAGACAAAATTTCTCAGCTGCACAAACGAAGAAAATCTCAGACTTTAAAGACTCAAAGTTATCACCAGTGAGATCTCTTCTTCCTGTGCTTCGGATTGTGCCAAGATGGGAAGTAATTTCAAAAGCTGAATCAACATCTGGACCATGATGCATGGAATGAACGGTGCACGATGCAATGAACAGTGGAGCTAAGAAGTGAAGGTCCTAAACCACATTCATAGTTTTCTTCAGAGATTATAAAAACATGAATTACCTAAAATTACTTGATCTCAATAGAAAAGTCTGAGGTCAAATTTTCGGTAATTTTTCAGCAAGAGAGTTAACACTCAGGATCATTTACAGCTGAATAATTATTCTGCTTCAAAAGCTGCTTTGAACAAAATAAATGGCTATTTTATTGACTATACATATATATAAAGAGCATCAACGTAACATAATTGAACTGAGCATTCCAGAAGATTTAGAGCAAAACACTTCACACTCTGGAAGTGGTAGGTGTTTTCTAAACATCTACGGAGTCGGTGAAAAGTCTTTTATGTGGCAAGGTCTGCAACTGTACTGCTCACTGGTGTGTGCAGCTCCAACTCAGAATATTATAGAACTAGCAACTCCAATGACCAATCAACAGTCCTTCAATGTATTCATACAAGTGCTACTGAATCACTTGAGTGCTGTACATACATTCAAGACTGGAACTGAGCAGGTTTTGTCTTTATAAAAACATATTACCTATAATTAAATCTTCTAAAGGCAATCCAGGTATGCTGAAGATCTAGAAGATCCTAGCTTTGTAGTGTTAGTTAAAAACAAACAAAACCCAAAGGAAACTCCTTGCCACTTTGTAGGGACTAACTGATTAGAATAAAAAAACTATACAGTTTGTAATCTTCACCCTACATGAAAAACTTGATACTATCATACTTGGCAACCAATAAACATGCCTCTGCACTGTATTAGCCTTTGTGTAACTTGATAATTCAAATAAAATATCCACTCTATCCCAAATTGGAAAATATGACATTATAAAAATATAGTGGTTTAAAAATGCATCAGCTGTTATTTAAAACTATCACCATACCAAAACCAGATCTTTTTCAAATTGTTACATACTCAGACTTCATAACACCAAATGAACTCTTTCAAGTAGCTAAACATAGACGCTGAATTTCTCTGCTGACTAAATAATATCAAGTAAATTACATACATCAATCTTCAACTAATTTCCACCCCCTCCCTTTAATTAGTATATATTTATATATTACCATCATGACATTTTAAGGGCTTTTTCAAGGTAGTCTTTAAGTCAGAAGCTGCAAGCCTCCATCTACAACCAGAGTACTCCCTGTAACGTAAGGGGACTCTAGAAGAAAGAAAACAGCTTGTGCCACTTCACGAGGTTCTCCAAATCTTCCAAGAAGAATTGCTTTCTTCAACTGATCTTCTTCCAAATGAGCAGTCATCTCTGTGCGAATAAAACCTAAGGGAGGAGAGATATTTGAAGAGTTACCTAACCTTCAACTGAATTTCTCTAGTGGATTTTCCCTGGAATCTTTCAAAGTGAAATCTACTACCAGGATTCAGCACCAGCTACCATTATTCAAAGTCTCAGAAGTCAGTCCATATCATTTTATAGCCAAGAAGAAATTTTTACCTAACTAATAAAATGTCTTACATTTTTGGAAGCACTGATGTAATCATAAAAATGCAGAGATCTGCAGAAGTCTATGGGAAAAAAGGGTAACTCTAAAATCAGGCCCCAAAGCCATATTTAGTATCACTTTTCTGAAAGATAAAATATAGTAATTTCACCAAAACATTCTCAATAAAAACACAGATATAAAATTAAACACAGGCAAGAAACCCCTACAGCTTGCAAGTGTTTCCATTACATTTCAGAACTTCTGACAGCACTTGCATAATTTCTATTACAGCACTCATTTGAAGAATATATCTTGACAATTCTGATGCACATTTCTTTACAATTTCCAGTTATCCAAGATTCAGTTTTCCTACCGCTGCCCTTCTCTTCATATAAGCCTCAGCTTCATAAAGAGCTAATCTTAACCTGCTCTCTAGCTGCCACCAAGAAGGGAAAGACTCAGTTTTGCTTTCTACTGTAAAACTGTGCCCCTTTATGATGGCTCTGGACCCTGCAGTGAGCTGCTCACTTCACTAAACAACAAAAATATTTTTCCTGCCTTGTTCATGTAGAGGTCCAAAAGGCATTAGAGCGAGCCCAAGGTGAGCAGCAGACTACACAGCTATGAGTGGAAAACATCAGAAAAGACAGGAGGATTTTTCCTTAAGAGTGGTGGTTTGCTTGAACTAGATCATCTTGTGAAACCACAGCCTTGTCCTCACAGAACTTTCTTTCCAGGCTCTCTCCTTTTACTACAGGAATAGAGAGGGATGCTTTCATGCCAGCTTCTTGTGGTCTTTCATGTTTCTCTAATAACAAATAAGCATTCTCTAGCAGGAGATGAGGGTAGCTGTCTGTATATAACCAGTTCTAATCCTTCCATCTGCAAAGACAGCAGGTTATGAAAGAGGAACAAAGGAAAAAAAAGACACTTATGTAATAACAGAGAGGGACAGGTAGACACACTGTTCCAAATTTCTCAGTGTTCTCTTAAAAAGACTGAAGGTTTTGTAAAAGCATTTACTATACTTTAAACTGAAAATAGAGAAAAACATTTACTTACAAATGTTGAAAATAATAGCAATTTGACAAATATAAGTAACATCTTAAGTTACTTTCAGAGAACAGCAAATATCCAGCAGTCTTGATGATCATGTACTGCAACAGCCAAGGATGTAGAAACTTCCCAAAAACTAACCTGGAGCAACCACGTTGACTCTAATTTTTTTTTTTGCTACTTCTTTAGCAAGAGAGCGAGAAAATCCAACTAATCCTGCTTTGGTAGCACTGTATACACTTTGACCAGAGTTGCCTTTAAGTCCTACAATACTTCCTAAAATAAAGAAACATCAAAGAGAAGATCAATTTACTAATTTGAAAACTTGTACTCGCTTTAAAATTTTAGTTTTAAATTTGGAATTGCAAATGGAATTTCAAGAAAAGGAATTTAAAGTATATTACTAAATGTACTTTATAGCCTACTGCTGAGATAAGCAAATCCCTCAAATACCTGTGATCTTCGTATAATTCATATATCTACGTTGACCAATAGGCACCAGGAGAGTAAAATTAAGAGCTTTCTTAAAAAAATAGCCTGGCAAAGAGAAAAAAAAGAAAACAACTGTACCTACTTGATTCTTAGTTAATAAATAGTAGCTGGTAGATTTAGCTGCTGAAAGAGCTGATAAAGAATGATAAAATTCTTTTTTCAATAAAATATAAACGCTGAGGTGTTTGTTTCTGAAACAAACTGGTTTTACATTTAGAAGTTGCAGAAATTACACAAAAGAAGAAGTATTCATAAAGAAACGCTAAGTATAGAACATCTAAATACAAAGAAAATAGTCAATTGTAATGAGTAACATTTCAGTATGTTACACCTGCTACAACTTTCTACCAAACTAGTACATAGCTCTCTAATCCAGTGGGATTCTACTTACCTATGTTGACAATAGCACCTCCCTGCTGTTGAATCATGCTTTTTACAGCAGCTTTGCATGTCAACATTGTTCCCAAAAGGTTAGTGTTAATCTGGGCTACCATATCTTCAGTTTTGGTTCTCAGTAACAAACTATCCCTGAAAAAGAGACCAAAAAACCAAAAGAACTCATGGAACAACCCCAATGATCAAATTTACTCATAATACAACTTCATTGATTAACGAAATCTTAATGGATATTTATACTGCTCTATATACTCCAGCATTCAAAATTATTACATTGCAAGGATGACACATAGCAAGAAAAAAGTTAGCTATGCTTCTGACAACAAAGCCTCCTTTGCAAAGAGGTATCAAACATGGTTTTGGCCCATTTCAGGGGGAAGGAGTGGAAGAAAGAGGAGTAGAGGGGGAACCCGTGAACTCAGAATGCAGAAACTACAGTGAAAGCTGTATCATCTGTTAGAATTTTACCATCGCCGGGAACAAAATATTGGTGAGCGCTTAATACTGGTTTTGAAAGCAGTCTTTAACAATACTCTTTCTAAATGCAAAGGCCCTTAGCACCTTACAATAAGATGCAGTCATCTAGAATTACATGTAATCTTGTAACAAGTAACTAACCTGTTGATCCCAGCTGCATTAACCAAGTAGTTAATAGGACCTAAATTCTTCTGCATCTCCTCAAAAGTATTTTGAACTTCTTGTTCACTGGATACATCACAGCTAAGTGCCAGATGTCCTGCTATATTGAAATAAAGGCACGTCATAATAATAGTAAAAGATGGGATACCATTCATAAACTTTTACAATTTATCAACTCAATTGCAAAAACAGATGATGAACTAGTTATAACTTAAGGAACCTACTTAATCTTCAGAGCATCAAATAGGGACAATTTTCAGATCCTGTATTGATTAGTTATATGACAAGTAACTGTTTTATATTTTTCACTTTTTGAAATCAGAAGTTCAGTGTGAGCAGACTGGTCTCAGTTCTGGCTTGGTGAGAAGCCAAGAATGACTCAATTCATACCACCTCCTTGTTGTGACCCTGAACAATTCCTTTCATCTTACAATTCATACCTCATGGATAGAATAGATAACATACCTATATTTCCCAAAGAATACTGTGAAAACAGAATAGTACCGATATAGCTTTTCTCTCAAATTTCTCAGCCTTTATTTTCATTTTCATCTAGCCAAACAATGAGGTTTATTTAACAACTTACTACTTTTACAAGTTACCTAAGCGTTGGACAGTGAAGAAAATATCACAAAGCAGCATACCTACCACCAAGATTATGTGCAGTGGTTTGGGCTACTTCCAGATTCCTTGCAATAATTGCCAGGCGGCAGTCTTTCTGTGCCAGTAATTCTGCAACAGCTTTTCCTATTCCTCGGGATCCTCCAAAAATGGCGCAAACCTTGCCCATCTTCAAAAATAATTCACAAACTGCAAATAAAACATGAATTTCAGGTCTAGTATAGCAAGAGAAGAACCACTGTTCTTGTCAAGATCACAGCCCTTACTAGTTTGTAGCATTTTATAGTATCAGATTACAGAATTAGTGAATTTTTATTCACAAAAAAACCCAAACAAATCTATTTGAACTAAATTACATACCCCTTCCACAAACGCAAGTTAATTCTTTTATTTCTGAACTTGTAAAAAAAATTATGCATGTAATCTAGGATTTCAATACTAGTGTTATTGTGACAACTCCTATTCCATTGATGACATTTGTGATTTATATATCTAAATACCATAATGTATCATTCAGCTGTTTATTCAAAGTAATTATATTGTTCTTGCACTATTCCTGTGCTAAAGTAATTTAGCCTCGAAGTCTTGCACCATCCTAAGTATCTATGTTGGACAATCACATTGCAAACATTACTGAGTATGATGTGATACTATTGTATTTACACTAGTTTAATACTAAGTTACCCTACATAATACTGTTTTACCACTAGCCTTAGGTTTGTTTCTGCTTTTGAAGGAAAAAAAAAAGCTGTTTGAAATGTGAAGTAATTGTGAAGTAGCTAGCTTAGATGTTTAGGAAGGAATGTAAGAATAAAGTACTTCTTTAGAATTATCTTTTATTCTGCAACCTCTAGAAACCAATCAGCTGTTTTGGGATGTCCTGAAGAGCCAGAGGCAGAATCCAAGCAATAGTTATTAATCTCTTTTCCATACATTTGAATAAATCCTTTTTGAACCCAATTATACTTTGTCTCCATAACATCCTGAGGCAATGAGTTTCATTATTCGTGGAAAAGTACTTCCTTTTGTTCTTAATTTGCTTTCTGATTAGAGAATACTATGCATTTCTCCACATTGTCTTCCCCTTACTATTCATAACTTCAGAGGCTACTCTTCTGTATTCTACCCTCTCCCCAGATCCTCTTTCAGATCAATTTAGTTACTCTTATACATATGGAAGCATTCTGTATCCTACTAAAGACTGTCCAAACTCTTAATCCTGCCACCCTACCCTTTGCCTTACCTAGGTTTATTATGCCCTTTTTGATGTGTGATAACCAGACAAGCACACAGCATTAAGCATACAAGGACACCATCAACTCATACAATTACATAAGGATCTTGGTCTTCTGTGACTGGGCCTGAAAGAGCAGACAATGCTTTTCTGTAACAAAGAAAGAACAAGCGCTTGAAATCAACCCATGTGTCTGCTTCCACTGGCAAGTTGAAATCTCCTTCAAAGGAGCAGGAAGATTAAATACTTGCATCTCAGGTGGCAGCCCTTTCAACAGAACATGTACAGAAAGATGTCTTGGATGAAGGCAATTCCCTAGTAATAAAAATGGGCATGACTGCCTCACCAGAAAGACTAATCCATTGGGTAGTCTTCATTAGGTAGCTAGACTGCAAGAGACATCTTGCACCCCAGTATGACAGCTCTTACTGTCTTAGCAGACTAAAGGCACAACCAATTCACCCACATTTTGTTGATTTTTTTTTTTTTGCTAGAAACAAAGTCTCAGGTCTGTCCCCTCCATCACAACTGATCTCTTCTTTGACAGAATTATCACAGTGACTCTTGGAAGTTTTTGCCTACTTGTTGCAGCAATGTTGTACTAGGATCTCCTCCTTCATATTTTGTTCTTACCAGCACTGATCATACATACTCTCTTATTTTTATTTGAAACATGGAATATAGTTGGGAGGGATCTCTGGAAGTCATCTTAATCTACTTCCTCCACACTCAAGTAATGTCAAGTGAACCATCTTACACTCTTTATAAATGCCATCAGACCTATATGTATTTTCCAAATAATTTTGAACATACTTAGCTACACAGGACCCAAAAAGCTGCCTGCAAGGAGATAACATCTTGCAAATGTATCATTCTATCTTTCCTGATCTGTTTGAAAAAGGAGAGTCTTAATGATTCTACTGCTTTCAGAATGAATAGTGAAAGTTCCTTGTGGATTAACCAGGTATTTACAGGGGGAGTATAAGGGCTACTTCCAACGCAGCAATATGGTTTGTGTTTTAGCACAGAAGAGCCATACAGATTCTTTGGAGTTGCAATTTGGGTGGGAAAAAAACCAAACCAAAACAAACAAAACTGCAGAAAGAGTAATAACCCAGTATTTCCTAGTCAAATAAAGGTAGGGAAAACAAGTATCTTTTAAGCCACGTGCTCTTCTAGGCCGCCGCACAGCACACACAAGCGCCCGTACGACCTTTGACCTCTAGGGCCCTTTCTCTTCTTTCGGGAACGAATAATTTAACCCGTGACCACCAGGGCTCCAATGCACTACAGCTAACCACCCGATCGCTGGAAGACACCTTTCGACAAATGCGAGTCGGGATACCGCAGTCAGCCAGACCAGGCCGTCCCATCGCCCGCACGTCTGCGCCCTCATCCGCGGCTCAGGCTGACGTTGCCCCCGGCCCCGACCCTCGAGGGCACCCCGTCCTCCCCTCTCAGCAAACCTTTCTTTTCTCCCCCCTCTCTTTTATCGGGGGAGAGATGGGAGATCTGGGCTCCCAGCAATCTCCTCCGACCCGAGGCTGTACTTCCGTCCCGACCGACCGGAGCCCCGCACGCCTGAGGGCGTCTGCCCTACGCCCCCGCCCGCAACAGTCGCGCGCGCCGCGAGGCCTAACCGCCCCGCCCAGAGCCGTCCCGCCCGGTGGCCACGGAGGGGCAG
>NW_010164413.1:857-12560 GCF_000695765.1 Mesitornis unicolor | reverse complement strand
CTTCCCCCTCAGCCCCGAGCTGAGAGCGTCCCGAATCGGGACGGTGGTGCGGCGCAGGAGATTGACGGAACAACGGCTTTGATATGTATTGCAATTTAAATTGTGGTTTCTGAGCAGCTTGGTGTTCCCTTGCCTTACCGACGCTTTCCTCCTCCCCAGGAGGATGACGGTTCAGCTCTGAACTGAACGCGGGCGTCACGACGTGACGAAATGCTGTAACGCAGCTGCTGACAGAGGCCGTTATTGCTGGTAAGGTTTTTTTTCGGGAGCTGCTGGTCCCTACGCTGTCTTCCGAGAGGGAAGACGAAGCTCCCCACGGTGTGCTGGCCCGTCGCTCCTTGGCGAGAGGGAGACCTGCTAAAGCGGGACCACCGCCCCGGCTCCCACAAGCCAGGCAGAATGAGTCTTGGCCCTTCTGCTTTCATTTTACACTTTAAAGTTTCTGAAGTCCATTTTACAACTAGTTATCACAACAGCGTTCGTCTGAGCCACCCACCTAGCCTAAATTCTTGTTGGCAAGAGTTTTTATAGAGCATGCCTCACTTGTCTACGTCACTCTGAACTGGAGATCTCTGTCCTGCTCTTGTTTCCTCCTCCACTTAGAAAAAGATGTTTCCTATGTAGACGCATACAAGCAGAGAAATAAGGATTTTGTCTCCTTCATTTTCACATTTCCTTGCCCCTAAATCCCTAGGATCCTGTGCGAGGCATCACCATACCAGTAGAGTTAAATTGGAAGTGCTTAAACGTAGATAAGCCCAAAACACAGAAACATCTGTGAGAGTTCCTGTTTAGTTGCTGGTGACAAAAACTCCAGTATTTTAGAGAAGTATTTATCAGCAAATTCAACTATGTTTTAGCTCATAAATATACAGAAGACTGCTCTCAGCATTGAAAGTAACATCAAAAAGCTCTAATCAGCCAAAATTTGCTTCATGTGATGATGGAGCAACTGTCAAGTTTTTCCTGGCCTAATACATCACTAATCACAGTCTCCACAGGTTTTGAACTTCCACAAATGGTATGGACAACTCCAAATTGTCACCCACTTCGGTCTTGTGTTGCAGCCTTCTGGAAATTTACTGCATCTACTCATATGTAAATAAATATTTAGTATACTGTATTTACTGTGTCTTAAAGTTTGTTTTGTTGGGGAAAGGAAAGAAAGCGGAATATTGGAGAAAGATTATAAGGGGCAAAGTCAGAAAGAAAGGCAGAGGAGAATAAAGAAAAATTCTACCTAATTATTTGGAGTGAACTCATTAGGGTAAGAAAATTCAGCTAAAGACCTATATTGCAGGAGTAGTGAAACATAGTTAATAAGCAACAAGAGTTGGTCCTTCACCTCCCTTCTCATAAGAAGGTCTAAGAACTAATACAAGCAAAACCTTTGTTTTATAAACACAGTAATTAGCCCCCAGGAAATAGCAGACCTGAGACACATGGAAGTGAAATACTTCCATGATCCCTCCTAATATGAAATCCATAACATTTATGAAAAGACCAAAAGCTATTTGAAGCAGGAAACTGAAGTCATATCCACAAGCATTAAACCATGTTTCTAGTCTCACCTATTTTAGCATATGTTCATTAAGTGACCAAGAATTATGTTTTCAAGGTTAGCCTTGATGAGGCACAGATTTATCAAATACAGGAATACCAACTTAATGTAGCACATCAAGGGACCATGTAGTCATTGCCCCACAACTGCAAATAGCTGTGATCCTAAACATAAGGACTTACACTGGCAAAACTTCAGCTGATTGATTATTTGCCAGCAATGTGTTGAACACATTCCATAATGAATGGCAACTGTGACAGTGACAATCACTCACATCTCATAGACTGCTCACCTCCTTTATCTTCGCCAGTACTATAGGAAATGTCAAAACCAGTATTCTTTACAGCTGTTACCCATTTTGCAGCTGGAAACACATACAGTAATACTTGGAGAGCTTTCAAGGAACTCAGTTCCCAACATTCAATTTTCTCCATCAGATTGTCCTAAATAAATCTAGTTTTACATAGCATCTCCTTGCAGATCTACTTTACTGTCATTTCACCCTGCTCATACACTTAACTGAGCAGCTGAAGACTTCATCTCCTTGTGACATCCGGAAGCCCTTACTGTTGCACATCCTTCCAATAAAGTAGTAAATCATAATAATACCCAATCAGCTAGCTTAAGGTGGAGGTAAGTATTATGTTATTAAAGATGAGATGAGCTATTTTTAGATGATTGCTTATACCATTTTTTAGTTTATCTATCACAGTGAATAATTTCCTTCAAGAATTATCAGACATGATTAGCATTATTGGAAAGAATTAACTATTGCTTGCACCAGACTGTGAGATCAAAGAATGTTTAAATAGATTAAATACATACCTTATTTCAACAGTTTTATATTTTAATCATTCCTCATAAGTTTTGAGTTTCAAGAGCACAGTTTAGGATGAGATACTACTAGAAGTCAAACATTCTTCTAGCTCCCCGTAAGAGGTCTGGTAACCACTCCTGCTCGATCACACACAGTTAATAGTGTGGCTTACAGGAACCCAGGATGGCGCAAGCTACTGTTTCTAAACCTCAGAAGGGAATTTTGTTATAAATCCTATATACATACTTTATAGGAATAGCAATTAAATATTTACCACGGAGATGGGGGTGTTGAAGAGCAATTTAGAAGATTGGTCTAGAAGATATGTGTTTTACCACACAATGACTATACTAGCTATGAAAATGCAAAAGTGATGAGCAGCTCTCCTCATGCAGACCCATGTGATACAGGTTGCTACACCTGTAGGGTGCTACATGAGCCTGTTTTGAGTTTCTTTTTTCCAGAACAGAAAAAATTCACATACATACTTTAAGTAGACTTTCTTGGTTTTATGCTCACTTGCCTAAATCTTCTCTATAAGGCTATGTATCATTTCTATATATACAGAATATATTGTATTCTACAGATTGCAGTGGTAGATTATCCCCAGCCTTCTGAAGGAGAAGCTTCCCTTCCTGTCAGAGTTCAGCATCTGCTTATCAAGTTTCTGAACGTTGTGTTCTTTTTTTCTTGACAAAAAGAAAGACTCCCTCCCTCTCCCCATCCAGGTTCTTTCAACAGACACAGAATCACAGAATCAATAAGGTTGAAAGAGACCTCTAACATCAAGTCCAACTGTCAACCTGACACCCCCATGCCTACTAAACCATGCCCTGAAGTGCCACATCCACCTGCTTCTTGAACACCTCCAGAGATGGTGACTCTACCACCTCCCTGGGCAGCTTGTTCCAGTGTTTGACCACTCTTTCAGTAAAGACATTTATCCTAATATCCAATCTAAACCTCCCCTGGTGCAACTTGAGGCCTTTTCCTCTTGTCCTGTCAGTAATGACATAGAAGAAGAGACCAACACCCACCTCTTTACAACCTCCTTTCAAGTGTCTGTAGAAAGCAATAAGGTCTCTCCTCAGTCTCCTCTTCTCTAAACTAAATAATCTCAACTCCCTCAGCCAGTCCTGATAAGCCTTGTTCTCCAGACCCTTCACTAGCTCTAGTGGGTCTGGTATTATCCCCTTCCCCCTTCGAACCTAGTTTAAAGCCTTATCAATGAGCCCTGCCAACTCATGTGCAAGGATTATTTTCCCACTATGAGAAAGTTGAATTCCACTGGTCACCAGAAGGCTCAGTGCTGTGTAAACCTCCTCAGGATCAAAAAAAAACCAAACAGAATTCCACCAATAGCACTATCCTCTGAGCCATGTGTTAATCTGATGTGGTTTTCGGTTCCTATCAGTATTCTCCCCTGCCACTGAAAGGACTGAGGAAAACACTACCTGTGCTCCCGATCCTTCAACCAATCGCCTCAGTGTCCTGAATTCCATTTTATTTGCCTTTGGACTTTGCTGTGCAACCTAATCACTACCAACTTGTACAACTGTGGTAAGGGGCCTCAAACAAGAACTCACTCATGGACATGATTTTTGTAACTATGACTAATACATCTTCGTACACTGATACATCCTAGTACTTTCTGATGGACTACAGATAAACCAATCAGCTGAGACCAAGGTAAGGGAGCTGAGGAAAAGGGTCCAGGAAAGACCGTATATGGGAGAAAGACTCAGAGTTTGTGGAAAGGACAGTAAGATGTCTCTTCAGAACCCAAAGGGACCACCAGAGACCACCAAAGGACCCCTTGGATGCAAGTGCAGTTTGATCTGAGTATGATTCAGTAGATATTTAAATGTATTATATTTAAATTGCTACCAGTCATTGTAACTCAGATGATGCAATCCTGAAACTTTTGTGTATAAATATGCTAAGAAAAGTGCCAGTAGTTGTGCAAGCTTGGATGGAAGAAATAATAACCTTCCTACCCGATGCCAAATAAAGAATGTCTGATTCTTAATGCTACATTGATGTTAAGAGATTTTTCTATTCCCGATTTCGGTGACGCAACTAATAGCGGATAATAACTAGAGGGCTGTACCAGACCAGGATGTTTCCTAGTATCATCTCTAACCTGGCCCCCAGGGAGGCAGCAGAGTTCCCTGTGGGATGGGTCTGGTCAGCATATTGGACCTTCTGTCCCTCTCAGAAGGGAGACCTACAACGATTACCCTCCTTTTTTTCTTGACTGGGGCAGTTGTTATACATGGGACAGACCGACTGACCCTAGGCAACCCCCTGGTAGGGCCACCTTCTACATCCTCATTTGCCTGGCCCTTAAGTTCCAGAGCCCCATATGTATTGTGTAAGGTCAACTGGGAAGGTGAGGGAGGCCAGCCGCCAAGAGCAAGGGCTGCACTGCCTGCTGACAACTCCTGGCTGTCAGAGGGAGGAGTAAAATACAGTTATCCACACCAGGCGGGATTGAAGCTGTTCTTTGCAACACCGAGTATCAATGTAACTGACATTGCTTGGCGGTGTGTGCTTGCTCTGCAGATCAAGGCAGGTCTCCATTTGCAAAAGCAACCCACAGTCATCTGAGCCCACCCTTTCCTCTGAACACCCAGGAACAGCAGGTCTCAGAGGCTTAAGGAAGGGAGAAGATGAACTGCAAGGCAGAGGGAGAACAAAACCAAAAGTAGACCCTTGCTGCATATCAGAGTGTGGTTTTCCTACCGTTAGGCCAAGGCGTAAGAAAAAAGACCCTGCATCCCTCGTTCAGCTTCCCTTGTTCAGCTGCCATCACCGGCTCAACCACCAGATGTCCGCACTGAGCAGAAAATGTGAAATGTAGCCCGGAGACGAGCAATTGGGAAAACGAAAGAGACCAAAGTGGCAGGGAGGGGAAATACCTCCCCTGTATCTGGAAAGGCTTACTGCTCGGGTCTCTCATCTTGAGGTCTCGTTTCACACTCTAAGGCTGTTCCTAATGCTGGCCATGCTCAACTGAGTCTCTCTCTTTTAGAGAGTGGGAGGAGCAAGGGAAGCTCCTCCAGTTCCGGCCAGCCTTGGTGGAGATCGTGGTGGTCATTCGCATTTGGCACCAGTGTTAGGGAGCACTGCTATAGTTACTTCACGCGGCTGCTCAAAGGTGGGTGCCTGTCTTATCTGGTTAAGATGCAGAGATGAGAGGTACTCTGGAGATACTCAGGTTCTGTGGTGGCATAGGAAGCCACTAAGGACCGGAACTGACATGGCCTTGCCAGGTCCACGCAGTAAATGTGGCCAACGCAATTTCAGTAGAGTGGTGCCCAGGCTAGGGTGTAGCTGGTGCAGATGTCTTGGCACTGTGCTCCCCCGGTTTTACAGTTCTGGAGTTCACCTCTACCTCAGAGCTTTTGTGCACATGTGCCTATACACGCACATATGCGTTTAACAAGTCTTCTAAATGAACTGCATTAAAAGATAGATTAAAATTAATTAAATACTCTTCTGTCTATAGTGCTGTAAGAAATGTAAGCCTGATTAATTAAAGAAGCAGATAATTCCCTTGTTACCTGAAATTTAAAGAACTCCCGAAACACACAAAGTATGTTTAGAGAGGAGACACTGATTAATTCAGAGTTGCACAAGGCTGGGTGCTTGGCGAATTTCCACAAATCAAGCACATCACATGCAAAAACTACACTGTATTTATCCTGATACATGATTAGCGAAACTCCACCTAAAACTACATTAATCGGTACAAAATTACTTAATCAACTTTCTAGTGGCTAATTAATCTCTTGCTTTTCATGCAATTTAGTCCACATGTGCAGTGTTCACCTTCTTTTGGGTTGGAGGGCTTCTTGAGTCAGTGGTCGCATTCTCACAACTTTTGCTGACTTCATCCTCATGAGGCAGCCCTCCAGCCCTTGGCATCTCTGTGGGCCAGATGATTGGCCTCTTGTCAGTCTTGTAGCTGCTATTCAAGGATGTAGTCATATAGGAAGTGCAAAGAAACTGATTCAAGAGTCCTTCAGTTAATCCTCCCTGATACTTCCCTTGACCAAGTGTCTTGCTGGAAAGAAATTTACGTCTTTCTAATCTGCGAGGATGTTGCTTTCTGTGAAAACACTCTTGTCACCTGGCCCTTGTTTTGAGAACATAATTGTCCATGTATACAAGTTTCTGTGATTTAAGTCAAAATTCAGCTCTTTAATTTCCAACTTTGTCACTTGAAAATTTCCAGTTAAAATGTGTTATTTCTGTTTGTGGTGTCTCTGTCTATGTTATCTCTTGTAGGACAAAGATAGCTGTGTATCCCCATGAGTCAAACGAGACACTTTTAGCTTGTATTTCTCTCACTTACTGCTCGTTTGTTGTTTTTTTTCTTTTAGGCTAACAGAGGGCTGTCACACCATAGAGGACCCATGTGGTCAGTTTTGCTAGATTAAAGGAATTGAGCCGGACAGCAGCAAAGAAAGCTGACATTTAAAGAAGCCATAGAAGGAATTATACGTGTAATTAAAGACAGAAAAATGTGTCCCTGAACAACACACCCAATATTTGTGATCTTATAGTCTGAGGAAACTTTGCAGCTTCTTCAAATGTAGTACAGTTATATTTCTTATGAGCCAGAACTTGTGGCTCCTTTATACCTCTGTTTTACTCACATACATCTCAAATGCTCCTTTGTCATTTGCAAACCCTACCTCCAAGTCTTGCTCCCCTTTCTTTGGTCCCTATAATTCACTTTTATCTTTCCCTGCTGTCTTATTAGGCTTGGGAAATTTTTCTTTTCTTTAAGGTGCCATCCTGCAGTTCCCGTGTCCCATTAACCACATAAGGGCACCTACTTGTAGCTGCTATTAAAGGATGTAGTCATATAGGAAGTGCAAAGAAACTGATTCAAGAGTCCTTCAGTTAATCCTCCCTGATACTTTCCAGGACCAAGTGTCTTGCTGGAAAACATTAATGTCTTTCTAATCTTGTATACCAAGTCCATTACTATGGACTCAATTGCCTTGCTGCATGAAGTGAGGGCAGAGCCGTTCACGGAGCTCAGTTGACTCTCACTTGTTTTCATTTTAGCATATTCTTCATCTTCCTTTACAAATCCCAGAAATGCTGAGATTTGTCTTGGCATGCTGACTCTCACAACATGGAAATAAAACTAGCATTCTTGAGGCACTGTGTGTTGTTTATTGTTGCTTATAAATGCTTCAGGGCAGGCAGCATACAGTGTATTGTCTCTCTGCTCTGCACCACCCAATTACATGTAGTTTGTCTCCATTTATTTTCTTACAAATATTAACACAAAATGGACTGCCACTCAAGGAGTTGTAGAAAAGCTGAATGAAGCATTTGAACAGGAAGGAGTGTACTGTAGAATATATTCTGACAGAGAAGTGATAGACATTGTGTACTTAGAGAAAAGAAAAAAAGTGGTGGTTCCCTAGGTCTTTATAAGGTATTAACATGAAAGTAGTGTGGAGCAAACAGTCTCTATTGGTAGTGTGTGGTGTGGTTCTTGACTCTGGCCCTATTTGGAGCATCAGTGAACCATTTCTTGTGCTGGCTTGTACAGCCTGAATTATCTAACTGATTCAGACCCTGGGAAACTGCATAAGGATGCTTATCACAGAAGTGGCGGTTCCTTATTCATGAGGATGGAGTCTTTTATTAACTTTCAAGTTGTCAGTTCTGGGGGCTTTCTTAGGGAAAAAATTAGTCTGATTTGTCCTGTGACACCCATAGCCACACGATTCAGAAGCTGAGTAGGCAGTTGTCTCTACATCCACCTCAGGGTAACTTTGCTGTATGATATTGTTATGGATATAGGAAAAAATAAATGTAAATTTTTAATTTAGAAAAGATTAAAGCTGCTAACAAACCTATGTATAGCCCAGGTCCTATTTTAGTTACACAGAATCACAGAATCTCAGGAGTTGGAAGGGACCTCAAAAGATCATCCAGTCCAACCCCCCTGCCAGAGCAGGATCATGTAGACTAGGTTGCAGAGGAATGCGTCCAGGTGGGTCTTGAATGTCTCCAGAGAGGGAGACTCCACAACCTCTCTGGGCAGTCTGGTCCAGTGCTGTGTCACCCTTACAGTAAAAAAGTTTTTCCTCGTGTTCAGATTGAACCTCCTATGCTTCAGCTTGCACCCATTGCCCCTTGTCCTGTCATTGGCTGTCACTGAGAAGAGCCTGGCTCCTTCCTCCTGACACTCGCCCTTTACAGATTTATAAACATGAATGAGGTCACCCCTCAGTCTCCTCTTCTCCAAGATAAAGAGACCCAGCTCCATCCATCATCCTTGTGGCCCTGCGCTGGACTCTTTCAAGCAATTTCCTGTCCTTCTTGAATTGAGGGGCCCAGAATTGAACACAATATTCCAAATGCAGTCTGACCAGGCCAAAGTAGAGAGGAAGAAGAACCTCTCTCGACCTACTCACCATCCCCCTTCTGATACACCAGAGAAGGCCGCAAGGGCACATTGCTGGCTCATGGTCATCCTGCTGTCCACCAACACCCCCAGGTCCTTTTCTGCCTGGCAGCTTTCCAGCCACTCGTCCCCAAGCCTGTAGCACTGCATGGGGTTATTGCGACCGAAGTGCAGGACCCGGCACTTGGCCTTGTTGAAGCTCATGCAGTTGGCCTCAGCCCATTGATTCAGCCTGTCCAGGTCCCTCTGCAGAGCATTCCTACCCTCAGGCAGAAGTTACAGTTTGTTTTATTCACTAAAAGTGCATCCAAGCCAGTGATCACCAACAATGCCCCATTGTTTAAAGTGAATCAGGGATGAAACTATATTGCTTTAAAGTTTGCCAGAGTCTTAAACTTTTGTTATATGAAACAGTCTCCTCAGCTTGTCTAGCCAAGTGCTTGAACCAGGGTCATTGGAGGGTCTTTCTTTTGAGTCTGGGGCCTGTGAGAAGCTACAAAGCAACCCGCAGACCCAATTTCTGTGAATACTGTGCATGATCGGAAGTAGGAGGAGTTATTTTAATTAGTTATGGGAAATTGTATCCAAATTTTGTCTCCAAAAAAACAAGATGACAATAACTTATCAACACCAATGTGATGCAGATAAGCAGACACTTCTTTTTTATGGCTGCGTGTGAAGGGGAATAGTTTCACCAACATCGCACATCTTGCCTGGTGTGTTCACTCATTATAAAGGATACATACATGCATAATCAATAGACCCTTATGTCTATGCATATGACCTAGCTTGCAGTATTCATCCTACATTAGTCAAACTGAGTGACAGAGGTGGAACCTGAGGGTTTGGGGCAAGATTTTTCCCCTGCAGAAATCCTATCAAACTGCTGCCAGCTGTACCTTTGCTCTACTTTCATTTCCATGGGCTAGAGTATTCTTAGTTATAAGAAATTATGGTCAAGAAGAAGCTAGCCTGATGAGTGAACTGACACAGAACAAGGGAGCATTCAAATGCTTATTTGTTATTTAGGGGAAAGATGGCAAATACCATTATTTTATGTAATTGAATGACTGGATTTTGTTTGGAAATTAAGCAACAATGTAATTTCCCTTGCATAGTCCCTGTTTTTTATGCCATAAACTTTATTATCATAGCCATACAAAGAGACTGCTCGAGATGCACTAGCTTCATTCAATCCATTGATTAATTAAAAAGAGAGGCAGTAAAATGTGGTGAACTTTGCCCAGTGATCTTTTCAGTGCAAGACTAAAATCAGAGACTGAATAAAAATAGGGAGATGAGAAGCTGTCTTTCCTACAAGGGGAGAGAGGAGGATTTTTCTGGCAAATGGCTGCAGAAAGAAAAGCAGGAGCTTTCCCAGTAATTGCTGTGCTCTGAACAACTGCTGCCATGAGACTGGCCTCAAGCCAGGACTGCAGCACCATCTCTTGCCAAGGAGAGGGGTGGGACATGGCATGTGCAGTGCTGTGACCTTGAGTGGGAGCCTGGCAGTCAGGCCATGGGTACTACACCTGGACTGTAGCTGACCTGCTGGACAACCATGGCCAAAGGACTCTATTTGTCTGCCCTTCTCTTTGTCCCTGCAGCGCTGGTCTGTCCTGGTTGCATAGAATGCGGTGTCCTTGAAGACAAGGCATCTGTCTTTAATTTTTGTGCACAGATGAAACTTTAATAATATTTAACAAATCTCTGAGCAGAGATGAGGCTCCAAATGCTTCAGGGCTTGGGAAGGCTGTTATAAGACAGATTAGTAATTAGTGTCAATTGCCTTTTCAGTGCTCCATGTCCTGCCTCTGTCTTCGATGTTACAGGTTGATTTCTGTAATAGAATTAATGTATTTTTTTGCCCCACTTGGCTGAATTTCATTTAAAGATGTTTGGTTAACTTGGCTGAAGTGGAGAAAGCACCTGTGTGTTAGGTTGTCTCCCTTCCACTTGCTTTCTTGCTGCTCTTGGTGCATCACCCCCTTTCAGCCCGTGGGTTTTGGTGGAGCAGCTGCAGTATGACCAGCCCTTCCAGGCACAGCACGCTCCCTGAGGAGCCTACAGCCTGAGGGCTCTTGAGTATGTGCAAGGATGGTGTATTGAAGTGTGTCTGTGCTGACAAATCACTGGTGCTGAGTGGTGTCTGCTTGGAAGAACCTTGCTGAAAGTCAGCACTGGGCCTTCTAAATTAAAAAAAATCAGAATTTTTATTACAAATCTTGCCATTACCCGTTTGAGCTATTTGCTGTTTTCAAAAAGCATATAGAGGAACAAGAGAGATTAAAGGAATTTCACTAAAGCCACTGATAATTCACGTAGTGTGACTGCACTCCTTATTCACACATCAGGTACCAGACCTTCTATTATTTCAAATCGGAAGACATTATTTTTGTTTTACTTTATTTTGAGATAAGAGGGAAAATGGCTGTATTATCTGTGAGTCAGATCTCAGGTCTCTGACAAGTAAGTCTGTTCCTAAAGCAAATTTTGCCAAAGAGCAAAGAGAAGGAAAATGGACTTTTGAGTGTGGTGTGATCTCAGGAAAGCTTCAATGCCTTAATTTGACTGTTTCATTTGACAAAATTTTTATGCTTAAGGAAATTAGGCAGACCATTAAAGCCAGCCAGCCCCTGAAATCAGTGATGATACAGTACATGTAAGTTTAACTTTTACAGTCATATTTTCTATTTTTTTCCCTTGTCAGCAGGAGAGCTTAGATGATTTATATGTACTTAAGGATTTGAACAATATTTTAATTATTATTATGGGTCTGCTCCTAAGATAGATAGTGCCCTGAGGTGCTAAATGAGCTTTAAACTTTCTTTTAAAAACCAACTATTATATGAGACAGAGAAGAGACCAACCCCAAACAAAACACTC
>NW_010164413.1:0-841 GCF_000695765.1 Mesitornis unicolor | reverse complement strand
CAGTGGGCAAATGAGATGAAAATGTGAACTCTGCAGCAGCAAGGTACAGTCTAAAGCGCCATCTTTTTAAGTTACTGCTCCTCTTACGCACTGCAGGTTGTACAGCTGGTCACTCTGAGTTCTCAGTGCACACTCTGAAGTTGTACTACAGCATTATATGTTGTCTTCACCTAAAGTAGTGAGGTTGCTTTCCTGTACAGAAGGGAAAGAAACCCATATTAAGCAAAATTTTCGTTCTTTATTCTCCATTAAAACATCTTTGAGCCATGAATACAGTTACAGTTTTTATGGAAGGACCCACCTCTTGGTAAACTGACACTAACATTATCTGCAAAAGGCTCTGTTCAGTTTCTGCAGCTTCATGCTGGCCCAGAATCTTATGATTGCTGAACCCAAGAGCCTGGGGTGCTGATTTCTAGCTCCAGCTTCTTCATCAGTTTCTATCTGTTCTGGCATAGAGAGTTGTGTGTTCCTTAATGACTTTCAGTGGAGGTGGATCATGCCACAGTACAGCATCTAACCACAAATCCTGGGCTGTAGTGCACTCACACTAACATCCTGAGAGGGAAAAAATCAAACAAACAAACAAACAAAAACAAACCACAGCCCACAATAAAACCAGAACAAGTAGCAAGAAATACAGCTTCCCAAGTTTTTAAACTAACCAGTGTTAAATGAAGTTCTAGTCTAGATTGACAAAAGCATCCTTAACTGTAACACAGTCATACTGCCATCCTGAAACAAGTTCAGAGAAAAAAATGTTTCTGCAGCATATCTAAGGAATTTTTAGAATAGGGCAGCAATATAGGCGACCAATATCATCTCCTTTTATGACGAGGTG
>NW_010164412.1:63435-70263 GCF_000695765.1 Mesitornis unicolor | reverse complement strand
CCCCGCCCCAAACCCCATTCCAAGTTACAATCCTGAGACCACAGAAAAAAGTGTCAGCTGTTGTGCTGCAAATTCAATTTTTGGGGTTCCACAACTGTAATAAACAAGCCATTTTCCTTCTTTGTTTAGGAGACAGAATCAACTATTAAGAATCAACCCAGAGAGAGGAGACAAAGTCAAAAGGTCAAAGGTAAAATCAGAAATGCGTGCCCCAAATGGAAAATAAGGGTACATTTTGAGAATATACCAAGTCAGACAAGGACTCTTAAGATTAAAGGCAGAGGATGTCAACACTAATTCTGGTATCTCACCTCTCATACTTCTCTGTGGTCTTTAGTCTTTTAAACAATATGATCATACCCAACATATAGGGATCTCTCCTTGTTTTACTAAGATGTTGTCAATAAAATAGGATTAGGCAAGAAAGGATTTGATGCTCAAGAGAAGTTCAACAGCTGGGGGCACGGAGGCCAAAAAAATTAAAGCGGAAGATGCAACACTAAGTCGTTCAGATATGGAAGAACTCAGGACTTAAAAATCAGTGGGAAGAAGTTGGATTTTTTTAATATAACTTTCAATGTTGTGCCCTCCCAGCTACCAGCTATTGCTTCACTACAACCTAAATGCAGGCAAGACTCAAATGTGCACGTTCAGTATCTTGATAAGGAATACAACACCACTACCACAAAGACTGCTAGACAGGATCCAAACTTAATAGAACTGTCTACCTATTTATTGTCTCAATCTCATCTTTAAACGCACAAAATTACATCAATTAGGATGTGCGTATTCAAGAGATACAGGCTACAACATTAAAACAAAAAGGTCCCGAGAGAACAAAATTTCAATTTGTCAATTATATTAAACTACAAAGACTAACGACATTCAAGCTCCCTCTTTTGAAGTTTCAGGGACAGTTCACAGATGTCTACTGCGATCTCAACATCAGTGGGCTTCATGGCTAAAATTATTTAATGGATTTCACAATGGCGATCTTCAAGGACGGGCAGAACTTTTTTTCTTCCCACCCTAAACAGGGTTTAATTCTTCATGATTCCTACTGTCTCTGTGTCCACTTTACTGTTTCTTCTATCGTGGATTTCTAATATATGCATGATATATATAAATTGTCTGTGTTCAAGAAGCGTATGGACAACGCTCTAAGATATATGGTTTAATTTTTAGGCTGCCCTGTGTGGAGTCAGAAGTTGGAGTCGATGATTCTTGTGGGTCCCTTTCAACTCCATGATTTATGTGGAAAGAATATACACACAGTATTGTGTCGCATTAGTCTTGGAAGAGTTCAAATTTCAAACTATCTAATTATTATTGAATTGGTAAGTTCTTACAATTAAGTTTTTTCTCATTTGGAATTACATTCAGGATAACTATGAAATTAATAAATGAAATAACAGCCAGTGTTTCAAAATGCCAAGTACTTCATCTTGCATAGAACTCACAGGAAAGATGAGCTAACCATTTACAACTTCTTCCTCATACTTTTAACACCATTAATTTTTTCTTATACTTCTTCTATGTAATAAAATAAATGACTACCAACCATTTGGTAAGCTCAAATAAAACTATGTATTTCTACTTTCCCATTATTAATATGCATACATCTCATTTTATTAGCATCTGTCTCAAAACATATTGTTAATCTGAGACCTACTTTACTTTATGACCCAACACTACCTGTTATTTTAGAACACACCACTAGGCAGTAGGGTAGCAAAGATGATCGTGTACTAGCTATCAAACTTCCTTAGAAAGAGTTTCCTGTTATCCTCAAATAACAAAAATAAAAGGCAGGCACACAACCACCCATGCTGCTGTCAGAGGATCTTTCCTTTGGCAGTATCTGCAGGAAGAAGGATAGCTGCTATTCTAGGTTCTTAGGATAGCTTGCACAGAATCCAGGGTAAGATTGCTTTTAGCAACCATCATGCTGTCCATGAATACGAAGTCACTGAACTTCTCCTGAGGAAGAGCTACACAGTTACAGTTACACAGTAAATAATCTAATCCATTCCACACCAGAGAACAACAACAAGCCCAAGTTGTTCCTTACAATGAGAACATGTAGCATCTGTTACCATTTACAAAAATCATACAGAGGGGGGGAATAATGCTAGTGGAATCAGTCAATCAAAAAGTTCATTTAAATACGGGTTGGGGACAAATGTGTATCTGATGAACATGGCATTTCAAGTATATGCTTAATAAAATTAAGAAGTCAATAGTGTCATTTCACTGGAAACTGCAGAATGAGTTAAATAAATACTACTTCCTCTGAGAAATAGGCTACTGAATTGCATATAGAAGTTATTTTAAAGTGAGAGCTTAATAGAAAAAAAAACCACAAAACAAACAAAAAAACCAAACCAAAAAACCAACACCAACAAGCTGTAGGTAGCGCCTGTGTCCATCCATTTAAATCTGGTGCACATCACAAAACAGCCCCACCTGGAACTGTGGAGTTATAAATACAGCACAGCTCTGATTCTTGTCTAAACAAAAGGTAGCTTCAGAACGTTACATTTAAGATGTCATACATGCACATTTCAAATTCATGTGAATACTAATGCCAACCTAAAGCAGAAGCAGCAGTTTAAAAGCTATAATTTTCTTCATACAAGCTTCCAAACTACAAATACACTTAGTAAAATCAACTAAAATTGGATTTGAGAAAGCCTAGAAAATAGCATACTAACTTCATATGAAGTTATAGAAGTTTTTAGATCTGCTTGTTTCCACATAAAGTAGAAAAATTGAAAAGGGTTGATTAAATAGAGCAGGCAAACACACAGAATAAATGAAACTTGTGTGTTTGGTTGTTGTGAGTTTTGGTTTTTTTATTGTTGTTTCTTTGAGGTTTTTTTTATGATTAGTACAGTATTAGCTGCTTTAGGAATTTATAGTCCTGTAAAAAAATTGTGATCAAAGACCTTAGGAAACACACACCTTCAACAGCAGTTGGGGATCTCTGCTAGAAGACAGAATGTGAAGTCTCACCTGCACTAGGTTTCTTTTGCTGTTACACCTGAAACAGCTGAGTTGATGACATTTTCTAAAACATCCCTATGCAGACTAACAGAAGAGCTACCAAAAAGGAGCTTCAGGTATACTACAATTGATCTCTCCATGCAGCTAAACAGCTATTATGATATGCACCACTTTTCTAGCAGGTCAGCTAGAGCCTGTTATAAAGCACCGTAATAAAGTCCCATGAATACGATTTCTCTATACTTGTACACCATTTTCCTCCCCCAACCTCACCAGACAGCTGTATTGGTAAATCAAATGAGGAAGCTATGAAATCTATCTATATCTAGCTATATCTATCATCATATACCTGCTACTGACAGATTAAAAGCAAGAATAAAGAACAGGAATTACTCTTTCAAAAAGAACATAAAAGGAATTTGTTGAGAGACCCATATACTAGACACAGATTTTAAAAGACAGAATAATCAATACATTGGAAACTATTAAGTCAGCACTCAAAGAGGTATGACAGCATCTCCCGACTTGCAAATTATTTGTACTGCTCAAGCAGTTCACTAGAGACAACCCTAGACACCAAATACCATATGCATAATACAAATCCTTAAGTCAGCAAACTAAACCAAACCTGAATTGAGACTTCAGCTGATTTCTGACAATAGGAAAAGGAAAAAAAGTGTAACCTGTGTTGATGCAAATGATTCTTTTTTTTCAAGATGTATCAAAGCTGACACGTAGATCAGCTGAGAACTGTTTGCACTGCAGTAACTGCTGCTGTCCAATTGTCAGTCAGGGAACGAATCCCTTGCTATAGAAAACATGGTTAAGACCATCTCAAAGGAACTTTCCATAAAGACTACAGCAGATGTTTATTTACTGTTTTTAGCACTGTATCTGCCAAAAATATTTTGACATTGATTCTAGCAATTGGATACAAAAAAGAATATTACTTAAATTTCAACTCTGTTGCCTTAAAACATATGGGGGAAGTACATCAAGCTGTGCATCAACCAACACCACACAACTGGCTCTGCAGGAGTAACAAGGATCAATGAGGCCCCTACAAACACAAAGAGGTCCACCTTCAAACCACCAAAGGCAACTGAAGTAATGCAATGTAAACACCACTTTGGCAAACCTAGAATCTACCTGTACTACAAACAGATCTTTTTCAACACTAAAGAATTTTTCTGTCTACCTGCCCACCCACCTCCCCCCCCCCCCCCCCCCCCCGTCCAGAAGATAAGTCTTGCTACTGACCCTTTGAACTAAGTAATTTGTAGAACTGAGTGGTAAAGTCAAAACTTGATGTCTTGCTATGTTCCTGGAAATTCTGTGTAGCTTAAGGGAAAGTGAGCAACAATTTGCATTGCTATGGATGCTGCATTTTTTATTCCATGTCAAAAATAGTTTGGGGTTTTTTGGAGTTTGTTTGGTTTTTGTTTTTACACTTCAGTGTAACCAGTATTAGTCATTTCAGCCTAAAAACTTGCCACTGCCAGGATAGAGTTTTGAACTACTTGTATTTGTAATCTGGACAAAGTGTTTATACCATGAATCAACCTAAGGACCCTACAGCAGTACTGTAGCTTCAACAAGCCTTTAAACAGGACAAAGTACAGTGAAATAACACCCAAAATTAGCTCTTGCAGTAGAGCATCAAAACCAGTGATTTTTTTCTAGGTCACTTTCCTATAGCATAGCCAGTACTTCTCAGAATCCATGCGAAGAAAATAACACTGGTAACACTTCAAGAAACAGTTTTCACCATCTCAAGGCTACAGAGAGCTTACAGAGACTTTCTACCTGCAGTTCATTTTACACTTAACACAGTTTTTTTTTCCCTTATTAGGAAAAGAACCTGTTCGGGCCAAGTTAAATCGGAAGCACGGAAAGACTTTGAATTGCAGAACTGAATTTTTAATCAAGACAATTATTGTTACAATTAGCTCCTTAGTTGTAACATTTGCTGCAAGAGCCTATCAATCCATTCAGGGCAGTCTGAACTGGCCTGACTGCACATTTATTTTCCTCCAACATCACAACCCTCACAATCAGGATGAATCCTCTTACACACATTGCAAACATCCATTCAGTGAAAGATTAGCATAATATTAAGGCCATCTGAAGTACAGAAATGAACAGCACTGAATGTTTTATTGTGCAGCCATTTGGTTATGCGCAAGAGAGAACAACCCAGCCAAGACATCTGGCACAAATTACCATCATTACAGTTTTTTGCACAATTTTAAGAACTCTGGTCAGCACCTGCATGTTGACGTGCAAGTCGCAATGCGCTTCCAGGGCCTACTCTTAAGGAAAGCCAGTCTGGCAAGACTGAAAAACCAAAATACCAATCTGCTTTGGCACAAAATTAAGCGGGCACAGGATACTCCACCTTCCTTATAAAGCTCAATATTACAAGGCTAAACATCCAGATAATTTTTTTTAAATGCAAAGGGCCTATTTAAAACAATATTCCTCCCTCTATTCATAAACCTAGTATTATAGTCAAGAGATACCATTCTACCACTTGTAGCTGGCTACTCCCTTTTCCTGTCCTGGCTCAGAGAAGCTGAAAGCATGAATTAAGTCATATTCGTGGCTGTCCTGATTCACCTACCTGATATAGGGATCCCTCCCAGACCTGTGCTGTGTTGTGGTGGGAGATTCAAGTCCAAGAAATTACTATTTGAGGTGGGATTTGCTGTGTGGTTCAAGTGCATGATGCTATTGCGTGGAAAGGCCATCCAAGGATAGCGAGCTGCTTGGCCTGGAAAACTGAAGGAGTTGTAAACTGCTCGATGCTGTTGAAACTGTGGGAACCTCTGTGGCATGACTGGAAAGGTGCTACTGAGAGAGTTGGCATTTGTGGGTGCAGCATGATGCAGGAATCCAGAGCCTGGCCCTTTGGCAGTTGTAGTGTGTGGGGTAGGGTTCTGAAGAGATGTGGGCGAGAGGGAAGGTTGGTCTTGGACTGACAGTTCCTTCTCAATCAGGTCTGCTAAGGCTTTGCGGGTGATGTCAAAGGGGTCAAACCCTAAGTCGTCCTCTTGCTGTTTGGAGGAACCAAACCCAAAAGCCGCTTGCCAGTCTGTGGAGGAGGATACTGGTATAGTTTCTGTTGAAGAAGAGCGAGCAGGATTTAGAACAAGAATTAGTAAGTATTTATCCATACAAAAATTTCAGCCTCAGTGTATCTAAATCTATATTGCTAGTTATCTTTCATACAATGCTTTATATATTTCCCAAAGACACCTTATTAATCAGCTTAGAATGCCATTTCCAGATCAAACGGTCATAAATTTGTACTAGAAAACAGTATTTTTCCTGCAGAACTGCTCTGTTCCTGAACTACAGAAAAGCCTTGTCAAATCAGTATTTTCAGTAAGAGCATCAAGTAGAAAGAGACCAATAAAGACTTGCTTGGAATCTTCTTTACACCCATGTTACTTGATGGAAGTGTGACCAAGCAGAGTTCAAATGAGGGTACTATTCAGTTCAGTATTTTGCTTTCAGTATTAGTGCTGCGCTTCAGCTCTGCTGTGCAAGAAAGGTAGGGAAGAAGTGTTCTCTCTCAAAGGAGGAAACCTCTGAGCAGTGATAAAGGAAAAACAACCTACAGATCCAAAACCAACCGCACTGTCTATCATTATGGAGAAAAAACCAAATTCTTGAGGAGACATCTTGATAAAACAGAAGGAAATAAGGAACTGCATTACAAGATACTGTTAAATATTTTGAGGCAGTGTTGCAAAAAAAAAAAAAGGTTATCAGATTTTCCCTGCATTTTCAATTACTACTTCATTTCATTATACTGTT
>NW_010164412.1:29727-63419 GCF_000695765.1 Mesitornis unicolor | reverse complement strand
GCCGAGCCTAGCTTCACAGTATTTTTCCTCAGAACAGGTAATGCAAGCTTGATGAGCACAAGGTTGTATCACTCACAACATCAACTCCCTCTGCTGGTAGGGAACCTGGTCTGCTGCTTTACGTAGTTAAAAATCAAGCTCGGTATCCGCTTAGAAAAGAAATCTACACTTCCGTTTTCACTCTGAAGTCCATGGCAATAGATAAAGAGTTGCTAGACAGACAAAAATTTATCCTCTGTATTATTTAAATAGCAACTATACATTTTATATTAATTATGAAACAAACAAGATCTTGGAAATCCTGGATATTGTCTCTCACTTCTACTTAATTCTCAAAATCGGTGTGTTTAGTACATTCACAGCAGATAATTTCCTTGGTAATACTGAAGTATCATTTCTATTTATTATTGATGTTGTTTCATTTAACTTTTTAACAACTCCCTCAGATTTGTAACTTGTGAGCTCTTAAATACTGTTAAGCATCCCCAACACTATATAAATGCACCTAAAATTATGCTTCATCCATATTAAGTGGTATTCCATAGGGAAGTACCTGGAAAATACAAGTATCTCTCAGTTGATGCAATTAACCATGTTTTTATCTTTTCTAAATGTATATATCACTTCAGAAAGAAAAAGTAACTATGTAGGATACTGAAGAAAATTCTGAATTCCACTGGGCAGCTTCTGATGTTAAAATTATAGATTATAACACCAACATATACTGACATGATGTATTTTCTCCACTCTCAGTAAGAATCTGCAATATTTAATATTAAGCATACATGTCACATCCTATTATTTAGGCAGTCATATGGCTAAGAAAAACTAAAATAAGCACTCTGATAATTTACCCATACAGCTAGAAAACTCTAGATTCTTTTGGAAGAAGCCACTATGTCAGTGCAATTCATTTGTAGTTAAGTGGCAAATTCTAATCATTCATGAAGGGGGTCAAAAATCAGTATACAGCATGTCCTAGGGTTTTTGGTGCTACACATTTTTAGACATCAGTTGCAAAACAGCCATATAACATGTGTGTGTACCTGATGTGAAGAGGCTCTGTGGTTCTGGTGCTGTGGGCCAGTCATTTGAAGTCTGTGGAGAGCTGGGGAATGGAGGAAGCCCACTAGGGATGGGGTTAGGGTGCCGAAAGTTGTCAGAGAAGAGCGACTGTGATTCTGTTACAGCCCCTTCAAAAGGGGACCGTGCGCTGTGATTAGATGAACTGATGGGTATAACTGGATTGGGTTTTGTTAAACCTGGAGGTGGTGAAGGTGTGTCACTGTTTGTTATCTACAGGCAAGAAAGGAAGAGAAACAATTAGGACATGAGTGTTTACATATAATATTCTTCACTAATATAGTTGAAAAATTTCCTCAAAAACCTTTGGCTGCAAATAGGTTAGTTAATATATAGCTTAGTACAAAGTCAAACATAGAAATGAACTTAGCAATAGCATTTTTTTAGTTTTGTTTAAAATTATGATACACTTCATAAAGTATTTGCTTCTCTGACTACAAGTTGCACTAAGCCCTCAAACTCAATTCTTAACTTTCACAGCATTTATCTTTACGCCTTACCTGTTGGGAGCCGTCACCATTTCCTATACTGAGGGAATCTGAAGGTTTGTCGATAGGGCTGCAAAAGTGGGAGGGGAAAAGAGTCAATAAGACAAGTATTTAACATGAAAAATCAACATTTGCTTTTGTAGTGGTAGAAAAGCCTTAAAATAAAGACAAAGCAAAATTAATTAGGAGGAATCAAGAAGGAAAAAAGTCCACTTATTATTTATGAGGTTTTTTTTAAATCATAAGCATTCCAATCATTTGTCATATACTGTAATACTTCTTCCCACCACTCTCCACTCTGCTTGTTGTCTGCCCTGTTAAGGAATAAAAGCAAAAATTTTAAACATGTTCATAATACCGCTATGCCATTCAAAAAAACCAGGACTCTTGTACTATGGCAGAATTCCAAAGCAATCAGTCCTATCTATGCTACTACTGGAGAGAAACTTGGGAACAGATTTGTTTTCCAGATACCTAAGTTGCCAGTTCCCACACAAGTCCTAAATAAATCTGGGGAGAGATAAAAGATTAAATTAACTATTTAGTTCTGGTGGCAAGTTAAGCTTCTCACCAGCCTTCAAGCTTTAACTAGCAGAAATTAGTCTGAAGGTAAGAAAACTGAGTTTTGAGATGACAGAAGGGGGAAAATGTAGGAAAAAACCCAAAGAATAAAAAACTGCCAACAAAGAGAACAAAAGATAAGATAAGATAAGAGACAGCAGAAAACCACCTCAGAAAGCTATTCACTGGGAATTAACATGACTCTGCTGAAATGGCACATCTCAGTATTGAAGATTCTGACAGGCATCTGAGAGTTGCCTTAATTATGCCAAATATCACACTAATGAAACAGTATTAGTTCAATTACAGATTAAAATCTCTGATTTACAACTTCAAGGTACTTTCATGTTTATCTACCCATAAGAGAAGATGTACAAGCATCTCGCTGCACAGCCCAAAACACTGGCCCTACAAACAAGGACCAGAAATAAAAAAACCACGATTTTCAGTTCCATTAAGAGGCCAGAATGTGATTCAAGTCAAGTTACAGGCATGATGTGGTAGCATACCACAGATATATATATAAATTATTTTGACTGGTTGCAGACTTCAGATTCTAGCTACATCTTGTTTTCAAACATCCTTTGCTGCTGCAAAGTTTAAGTATCACATAGAGCCACATATCAAGGTCAAAAATTCCTAAGATTGCTTCCCCCGTATTTGTGCTTCTCATCTCAGAATAACTAGACTTGAGACCAAACAGAATTAATCTTCTTCCAGTCTAAAGAAAGCATGTGAGAGTAATCCGTCAATAAAAACAATTTTTGTGCAAAACACCACCAACTGAGTTGGTATCTCAAAAAGATAACTGACGCTGAGGTATTTATTACTATAAAAGAAAAATCAGAGGAATATACTTGCAAACAAGCACTACTCCAGTGAAGATTTACAAATACTTTCTACTGAGTGGTTGATCAGCATGAATAAAGCTCTCTTTTTTGTAACAAACTGCCTTGGGATAGTAATTTCCGAGTACCCATAGCACAAAGGTTTGCTGTAGACTCTTCACTACACAGTCATTCTGATTTTGGAGCTGGTATTCCAGCCAAATCCTTTTCCCAAAGCTGCTAACAGAAAGTCACAATGCTGCAGTTTAAAAAGCTAAGACAACTTTTAAGGGCAATCTAAGTGCTGAAAATAAACGTTTATTATACTCAAACCTGCCTAAGGAGCCTTTAATTGTAAGACAGGCTTCCAGTCCTCAGGAACAAATCAGATTCATTATCTATTGGCTACTGTATTTTTACCTACATATAGTACATTCTTTTCAGAAAGGTTAAGGAGGAAGCTGCACGTCACTACTGAGATGCAACCATAGGGTCTCTGATCACACCTCAACAGGACTGCTATTAAGCCTAACAAGAAGGTACCACTTCCAACACCACTCAATGTTAACGCATTGGTTCAATATTGATTTAAAACAAAACATCAGCTACCTGATCAGCAACACCACTTCCTGAATTATTAGGGTTTACTTCTGTTATTTTCCCATCCAACTTCTGAATGAACCTCACTGATATTACCTATGGGGATCCATAAAAGACAAACCAGCATCACTACGGACTACCATCAGAACTGCAAGTGATGTTTATGATGGAAGAGGACATCAGCTCTATTCGAGGAGGGCACCAAAAGAGGCAAAAATGTTGGTTAGCAATAAGGAAGTTACTGCAAGTAATTCGTCTGCACAAAGAAGCCTCAGTTGAACCTGCTGCCCTGTTGCCCCAGTCACTAAGTGATAGTTGGGGAGCCCTCACCTCTGCAGTTGTTTCTGGAACACACGGTTGTAAAGAGATTACACGTTCAAGCCCTAACACTTAGCTTCCTTCTGCTGAAGCTTCTCCAAGTAACCAGCCTCCTCACGTACAGCAGCTAGCGCGTTGCTCTTGTGAAAGCTTCTGTATAGAAATGAAGGGCTCAGTTGTGGTTGGGACCATGCAGCTATGCAAGCCGTTGATCCTTCTGGTTATTCTGATCCCCTCAGCCCTTACCTGTACCATCACTGGCTAACTTCACCTTAGGTCCTCCTGCACAATCTGCCAATCGGTCTTTTTGACATGGGCTAGGCTGAGCCCAGCTTTTTGGCGACCAGATCAGGATTTAAATCCAGCCCTCCAACCAGAGAGAGAGACTGGAGAATCATTCCCTCCACATCAATCAGTGAGAGAGAAAGCAAGCTAACTGAAGTATAAAAGGCAGCACAATTACCCGAAATCTGAGTCTGCACCATCTGGAGTCATGTGTTCTGGGTCTGTGCCATTTTCTAATATAGGAGGCGTTTTCCTGTGTTCCATTGTTAAACCGTTGGCTGATTTACTTGAACTCTGTAATGATGGCCAGGCATCTTTGTTATTACTGTTGGGTCTGGAAAAAGGCAAGAGTAAAAAAAAAAAAAAAAGAGTTCAAGTTATGAAGAAAGTGTTTTTAAAAATTGTAAACACGGGGGAAATGAATCCTTGTGCCAGACAATCCACAAGAATAGATTTATCTGGATATTATTTTTCAGATTTTAAATGGTGATGACTTAAAAAAAGAATTAGTGAGGTAGGGAGAGGAGAGATAACTGGGAGAAATTCTGTTTTCTTCACTGAATAGATAGCTGCTCTGCCAACGCTGAAGTCCAAACTTGTCCATTTGGAGAAGAAGAAAAAAAATGTAAAAACCCAAAAATCATTGACAGCTTCAAGTATCCAGACCTAGACATATTTAATTTAGAACTACTTGCTTTATCCCGTAAGTATTTGTAAGTTCTGTAAGTCATGAACTAAATATTCTTTTTTAAATAAATGTTTTATATTCCAGAATCTATCAAACCTGGCCCAAACAGATGAAGTTTGTGTTTTATGTCTACACAAGAGTCCACAGCTTTACTAGGAGGCCATGAGACTAACACACTGTTCATTCAAGTTATTGCTCCATTTCTAGTTTAAAGCCGTAATTACCTCTGTTTTATAAAATAACATTAATTACAGAGTGCACATTAGAACTGAAAGAAGTTAGAGAGAGTACTAAAAGCCCAAGTTTTTGCTGAAAATAGTTACATTTTATGCAAATTGAAGCAAGCTGGAACATCATCTATAACTGAATGCATTCAAATACAGTGCCATCTGCTAACCTTAAAATCTTACTAGAAAAACATGTGCCTTTGTGTTCTCTAGTTTTTATATTGACTTTAGCTTTTAATTTGCTAGATGCTGTTTTTAGTGTCCAAGTGCTGTCTTCATAAGTAACAAGCTTTCAAAAAACCAATTTTTTTAAATACATATGTTCCCCCTGATTCTTCCTTCATGAGTATGTTCTTATTACATGGCCCAACATTCACTTATCTCCAGGTCAATTTAGTAAGTCCACAGTCAGAATCTAGAAATTCCTATAGCTGCTTATAGCAACACAGGTGCTTCCTATTCAGATAATACTAGTGTTACTAGCTACGCTCAAAGCTTAGTATTTTAAGATTAGCTATTCTACCTCCATCTTTTCTCATGTATCTATACAATATGTACACAGATGAGAGCCTTGACCTAACTTACAGATCTCATCTTTGCTTTGTACATGTATGAAATAAGTTAGAGATGGCGAGTTGATCATATATTGAACATCAAGGAATGAAGATACGTCATCATCAGCACAATACCAGTAATTTAATTTTCTCACCCTTACAAAAATGAGCTGTAACCTAGATATAACAAGACTTTCAATCCATTAACAGATTAATTTTAAATATCAAAATCTATGTCTGCTGCAATGCAAAGTCATCTCTATACTAAAATGGACTTTAAAATGTCACAGTTAAAAGTCAGTTTTGTATCCAAGGATAAAGGGAAAGAACTAGTTTCTTTATTCTGCTTGTAGAATAAGAAAATATTCATTTCAGTTCTTTAGAAGGTCAGCAGAAAAAAAAAAAGGGGAGGGGGGAAGAGCCTGATCTGTTTTAAATGTGGAATATAACTAACTGTACGAGAATGCAGTCACTATGACTATCAAGTGACACACCAAGTGATGAGTACCCACATAAACAAAGCAGCACCAGAGGATTTTAACATTTGCCTTCAGCAGTAAAAAGAGGTGTGTGAGTAGAACCGTTCAAATTACAACACAACTGTGAAAAACAGCATTTACACACATTTTAAGAAACTTGTTTTCTACTACTGGATATTTATACTTCAGCATCTACTATTTAGAACTCATCTTCTGTTCAATTCTGGAGCGAAACAGAAATCCTGCACACCAAAAACACAAGAACAACCACAAAATTGTCAGATGATCTGACAAACTGCCAGAAATATTAATATCATATCAATGCATCAGATAACAATGTGAACACAATTGGGTAGAAAGCTGTGAAGGAGAACAACTGCATTCACCAGCTCACAAGGTATATTTTGTACTGATGAGACTTGAAGAAACATTTCAGATTCCTAGCTGCAAGAAGAAATTCACTTTGCAATTCAAAAGGTGGTGTCTAGCCTATAGCAAAGAACAGAGTCTGCGTTGTGATGATGCTGTTCAGCTGACAAGAGACATTAACTCCAGACCACTTGTTGCCTTTAGAGTAACATGCCTTTTTTTCCACAAGTGCCAAAATGTTAGCACCACAGACTGGCCAAGCTCCAATTCATAATTGCTTTCTGAAGGCTTAAAAGTTTGCTGCAGTTTCAGATACAGCATTCATTCCTCACCAATATCATTTGTTTTGCTGGGATCTAATTAGGTTTCAAATTAAGATTAGTTCAGACTTTGAACATAAAATACTCATAACTCAAATGCAGGAAGTGGTGCATTTGTTTTACTCACTGCACTCTTCCTTACAAGTCAATACCAAACCAGTGCCAAAGAAATAAGAAGTGGCACAGTCCTTCAGGGATCCAACTGGAGGTCCTGAGCAATTGCAGTTGGAGAGCACGTGCACTTCCTTCAGAAGTTCATGAAAATAACTTCAGTACACAAGCTGGGATACCACTTAGAATTATATTCTGCATAGTCAAGCTCCACGGGCAATACTTTAGATACAATACCCACTTTCTTGCTTAAACTATTGTGCAGTGATGCTGCCAGTAGCAAATTACTGCCTGCAAAATTCAGTAGTGGATAAACTGCCACACAACACAAACCCTGATTACAAGGTCAAGTTGCATACAAAGTGCAATCTAACTTTTACATTCCACTTGTCAATCTCATTATGAAAACCCTACAAAAAGGAGTGGAAGACGTTGTTAACGGTTTTTATTTCTTTATCTTAAATATAACACGTGACATTTCACATAACGACTGACGACCTTAGGCTTTCATTTATCTTTGCGTGACTATGTACTCATACGGACAGAAATATTTTTCTTCACTGAAACCTTACTGAATGACTTCAACAGAATATTATTTTAACAAGCAGTACTAAAAGTAGTATCTGCAATTACAACATAGTGAAAAATACATCATTGAGGCTTACTAGATGAAAGTAAGAAATCTTTTATTCACATCTTGTGAGCTCTTACTCAGACAAAAAACACAACTTATTTTACTTTCAATTTCCAAGGTCCTTATACCTAATGTAAGGACTGCACTATAAATAATGATGTAAAAAACCCAATAAAAACCACATATCAAGACTATATGGTGTCTCAGTTGTGAGAATACAGACCAGCATTCATCTGGTCTTCAATAAATATTACGTGTTTATGCAAATATATAAAACAAGATCTCATTTCAGAGTAAGAATCCCGTATTCTGAACTAGTGATCCAAATGCACAGAGCAGAAAAACATTTCTTTACTAAATAAGACTCACACTCACTTTGTATAATAACAAAGTGGTGCGTATGTCTCTGCACAGAGGAAACAGGTATCAGAGATTATCACAAAATAGCCACTAAACAGAGTAAGCAACTTAGGGGATGCAACAGGAATAAGGAAGTTTTCTTTGGGAATAACTAGAAAGCAAGCATAGCCAGGCAGTCCAGCATCAGTACTTACGCATCATACCTCTGCAGTGCTGTCACTTTGTTCTTGTTCTTGTCAACTGTACCCGTAGATAATTGGAGAAAGTTGGGGTTTAGTTTATATAATTCTTGCAGTAGTTTCTGTTCATATTCCTGGTGCTTACCCGCCTAAGGAAAGAGAAATTCAGAATTTATGAGAACTGGTTTAATATATATGTTTATAGATATTTTAAAAAGATTTTTTTTTTTTTTTTTTACATAGAGGTCTATGTATGCACATCCCAAAGCTTAGTAACCAAGGTTTAACAACTTAGCAGGTCACTACTGACCGAAGCTCAAACCAGTGCTCCTCAATCTCAACACAGGTACAATCTCAACAAATCTAAAGCTTGTCTAGAAATCACTTAGATATATTTACCAATTTATAATTCTTTTAGAGACTTCCAAAGCAGAAAAATAGCTACAAACTTATTAGAATTTACTCTTCAAGTTCAAATCAAGAGTTTCACAATATACCTTCTAAATCACAAACACCTAATCTCCAAGGCAGTCTGCGTTTGATGTATCAACTGTACTAAGCTTCTCTGAATATGAGAAGGAACAAAGAATCTCTCTCTTTTAAGACAAAAGTTGCAAAATGGAAGTAATTTTATATCTATTAATAAAACAGCTGAGCTGGTCTGAGTGTTAATTACCATATGACAAGGAATATATTCTGAGCAATAACTGACAAATCATTCTACCTAATAACTGAAAAAATTAAATATTCTTCTAACTTAACTAGCTGAGAACAATTTCCTGCTTTCAGAACTTGACAAGGCCCAATCCAACCCCAGAATATTGAATCTAGTGGGTGAAGGGAGGGAGTATTTTTCAGTCTAGCTTATCTATAACATTCAGTGGTTAATTATTTAAAACAAAACCAGAAAGATCCACCCCCCCAACATTTAAAGTGACACCTAAAACAAATTTAAGATGAGCAATCATTTTTTGCAGGTTGTTATACCACTCCAACCTAAGAATTACTGTTAGCAAATTAAGTAATGAGTTGAATTAAGATGCAAAATAGAACAGTGAATTTGAAGCTGTCTATAGCTTTTATCTAGAGTTTCCAGATACCAAAAGATATCTTTTAGCAAAGGAAACAAGTGCTAAGATTTATGGTCACCTTAAGTCTGGAACACATTATTATCTAACACATCTTCAGTAGTGATTTAAAAAGCTCTCACACTATATGTACACTTAAAAATTAACATTTGTACATTACTTAATTCAATCCCTTTATAATTGTTTTGTTGAAACACAAATGGAATTGATGAACAGGCAATGTGGACATCCTCCTAGAAAAATATTGAAACCTAACAGAAAACTATTATTTGGTTTAAAAAAAATAACCAAAAAAAAATCAAGCAGGAATATCTGACAGAATTAGAAAAAAAAAGTACTGCTGATTAACTAAATTCCCTTATGAGCTCCTTTAGAAAAGCAAATGCACATCCCATTTGAATACTCCCATTCAGTCTAACACTATAAATACCTCCTTTTTTTGCTACTTAATTCTCCAGTTTTCCATTATTGGTTGATTCTGAACCTGTCCTTCTGTATGTAGTCTACCTAAACAACCCTCAAAAAAAGGATATTGAAACATTTGGTGCATGCATCATCTTATCCAACTTTGTCAGTGTCTACACCCAAGCTACTACCTACAGTGGAAAAAAAGTATTGGTTTTAGAGTGTGGTTCACCTAAATGCAAGCTTCATGAAATATACTGCACCCTGGAAACGCTTCTTATATCATCTGCTATGAACAGAATATAGTCAACTAGCTCAGATGCATGGATCTGCACTGCAAACATTAAGCAGATGAGGGAGAAGATGACTCCCTGGATTATCTCATCTTCCTTAAGACTTCAATGGCAAAATACTGAATGTCATGGTCAGGAACATCAGGCCAGTCCTAAGCTCACTTACTTGTCGCATAAATGTAAGAAACAAGATTAAAATCCTACACAGGAGCTTGCAGTAATTGTGCTTTATAACAAGCACTCCAGAAGTCAAAGTTTGCATCTCCAACCTACCTTACCTAAATTCCCAAATTCGCTTTCAGACACTTCCTGAACTTCTACCAGTTCTATGCAGTTTGTGACAATGCTTAGCTCCATTAACAGTTATTGAACTTAGAATATGTTCATCCACTGACAATTTAGTTTCTTTTTAATAGAGAAACAAAGTCTGTGACAATGAACATTCAACCTCATTAAATGGACCTGTAAATTCATTGACACTAATCCAAACTCTAGAAAGCTGGTGCACTGAAATGCAAGTTCAATAGCTGTGTAATTTCCAGTTACTTCCAAAAAAGCGATATGAAATCAAGAAGAAAGTTTAAGGAATGTAACAAAGAACAGGAAAGGAAGATCCATATAAGTCACCATGATTGAGTACAATCCACTCAAGACTTCTGAAGGAACTCATATGTGAAATTGAATTCCTGGCCAAGGTTTGTACTTTATCAATTGTAACTGGCAAGTTAGGCTAGAGGACTGACAGATTGCCATTATCTTCTAAAAAAAGGGCTGTAGAAAAGATCCTGTGAACTACAGACCAAGTTCAATCTCCATCCCTCCAGAGATTATAAAGTCTTATTAAAAAAAAGAGAGATAGAAATTCATGGATAAACATAACCTGCTGGGAATGAATCTGAACATCATCTGTAAAGGAGAATCCTACTTCACTGACATGATGGAATTTTATGATAGTGACATTAAGAACAAATAAAGAAAATTCACAAAATTTTCAAAAATGCTTTTGACAAGGTTTCACACTACAAGTTATTTACAAGTACCCTGGGATACAGGAAAGGTTCTCATGCGGATTGAAGCTGGTTCAAACATAGAAAGGCAAAGGTAAGACTTCCTGGTCACTCTCTTAGGGTGCAAAAACAAGCAATAAGGACTGATGACTGGCATCAGTTTTATACAACACTATAGGTGTGCATGAGAAAGGAGTGAAGAACAAGTTCTTTGCTGACAATATCAAGCTGTTTGTGTAGTAAACTGTCATGCTGATAATGAAGGAACTCCAGAGGAAACCTGGAGAACTTGGCAAACGGGCAAAAAAGGTGGCAAATAAGCTTCATCAGACATGTCAGGTAATGCACTAAGGGAAAAGTAGCCTAAACTGTATTAATGCTCTACTGATCTGTGAACTGGCTGTTAGAGCTCAGAGAAGAGACACCAACACTACTGTCAACAGATCTCTGAAACTGTTAGTTGATTATGCACTGGCTAGCATACACTAAAAAAGGTGTGCTGGGCATCATTAGGAAGGGTGCTTAGAAAACCCCAAACCACCAAAAAAACCAAACCAAACCAAAAAACCCTACATGCACCACACTACACACAAAACATTGAGGACTGCAATATTAAACTTTGTTTCTCCCACATCATGAGTATGATGTGTCTGACCTCTGCATCTCAAGGAAGGCACAGGTAAAAAGTACAGAAGGGCAACAGAAATAAGTACAGAAAGGGAGGAACTGCTTCACAAAGTTTAAAAGTCCAGAATCTGTGTGATTTAGAGAAAACGCTGAGAAACATAAGATGACGTTTTACAACATCACAAAGGTAATGGATAAGGTGAATAAAGGTTTTGCTTTCAGCAACTACTACAATGCTAAGATTAGGGGGCACTTGACAAAACTAACTGGAGATCAGTTTAAACACTGGCAAAAGAAAGCACTTTACAAAGCAGCTGGTGAGCTTCTGGGGTTTGCTGCCACAGAGAACTATAGGGTTGACAGTATCAGCAGGTTCAAAAGGGATTCAGTAAGTTCATGACTGACAGCTCTATTAAAAAAAACCTAAAAAGCCTAGTGTGCTAGTTTGAGCTAAATAGAACTAATTTTCTGTTTCGTGATTTTACTTTTCAGTTCAGTCTCTTCTAAGCAGCTGTACTGTCTGAAACTAATGGTGTTTTTCCAGACAGTGTGTACTTCTACAAGTGATAATGCTTGCATGTTATATAAACATCACAAGGCCACTGTCTCACCATGGGTACCATATCTGCACCTACAGGGACGAGCAGCCTCAAAACTGACCAACAAGGTATTCTATCCCACATAGGTAATACTCAGTATAAACCTGAGGGATCACAAGGGTCTCAAACTTTCCCTCCTGCCCTGCTTGGGCTTCAGCCATTGCAGGAGAAGAGAACCCTGCCAGTTCGTCTGCCTCCGATCCTGATTGGTGTGCTCCTGAATCCAGCTCCTACATCCCTGCTCCACAGAGCCTCTGGTGACATAATCATCATTAGGTGGAGGGGGTAGGATTCTATATTGGTTTTATATATATATAATTTGTACATATCTGTATATATTTCATTATTTTCCTATTTACATTATTATCCTGTAGTATTAGTATTATTGTTTCATTAAATATATTAGTTTTATTTTCCAACCCGTAAAGTCTCTCTCCCTTATTCTCTCTTTCTCTTCCCTTCTGGGGAGGGGAGAGGGGTTAATAGAAAGGGTCTGTCCAGTATTTAGTGGCCAGCCCAGCCCTAAATCATGACACCTAGACAGGAATGTTCTCCCAAAGATGTATAATATAACAGAGCTAGATGGTGGGAGAAACACAGTAAAACGAACAGGGAAGGTGGTCTGGTTTGCAAGTTCTCCTTGAATTATAATTCCTATTGCCATTATTTGCAGCAAAGTATATACTACAGTGAGTATTCATATGAACCAGCAGTGTATTTTTTTAATTTATGAAAATGTAGCTGAAATCCTCAGAAATAACTGCTAATTTGTAGAAAAGAAATGTTTAATTGATATGGACATTCTTCCTTATTCTCTGGCTTACATCAGCCTAACACATGAAATAAAATCTACTTGCACAACATTTCTGTTAGCACTAAGGGCAGGGACCACCTGCTTCATGGACAGGCATGAAAAAATTACAGCATTGATGCAAAGTCGGCGTACTTAAGATTGAGTCTAAAAACTTCATACCTCAGGTAGACAGACAGACCCAGACCCCAAAAGACCTCAGAATCCATTACTTTTGAGAAAGTAAAGCTATCCATTTACTTTCCTCCCTACCCTAGATAATAAGCATTTTGATGTTGAGATAGTAAAAAATACCTGCATCAGTACTTGTGCTCTTATTACAGTTACCCTCAATGTTTTATTTCCAAATGGTTTCTATACCCTTCACAGGCTAAAAGGGATATCAGAATTCAGATAGCATGGTCAAATCACAGTACAGTAGTTAAGCTGTATGTTAACTGGCCACAGACACATAACCTACAGGAAAACCCAGACCTGCACCAACTTCTTTTACAGAGATTTAAAAGAACATATTACCTTGCATTGGTATGAACAAAGGGCAAGCAGCTAACTCAAGGTTGTTTGAATTCCTGGCTGAGAGTTTATCTTTCTGACTCATGAACACAGCAGACTTTTCAGCCCATAAAAGCAGCACACAATGAAAAAAATTAACTAACAGTTCACCTCCAATATCCAACTGGTTAATTCCCTTTTGGGTTTCAAAATTCATCTCTTCCATAACATTCAGCAAGAGGCTACATTATGCACATATTTGATTAAATATTATATACAATGAAACACATACATGCCACATTTCATGTTTCCCACTTATTACACTTACCTGCATTTCCTCTTTTGTGAAACTGGCTGCTTCATCTCCCAGCTCATGTAGATACATGCAGTCTGGTTTTGGACACTGCATATTTTTTAGAAAATAACTGCAGTATTTTGTTGTACCTAATGATGCCTGAAAGAAAAAAAAGCATTACTTAAGTACTAGAGGTTAAGAATGCCTTTTACAGTATAACAAAAAAAAGCTACATTGGAAAAAAAAATACATAAAAATTCCTTCCCAAGATCTGGCATTCCATCATAATGGATTTTTTGATACAAATGGACTAGGAAGCCTATCTGCAAGAAATCTATATACCTGAGGATTAGATAATGGGGATGTATCTCTATTTTAATCCAATCTAAATAAATGCCAAAATAAGAGGCACAGTAAATTTTTGCATTCATAACAAGAAGCCAAATAAGTAGTTATGAGTTTGTATTACATGAAACTGGTTAATGCTTTGTAGCAGGGTCAGGAAATGAACATTAATAAGATGATTTTCTACAGCCACCAATTTGTCCAAGTCTGCCTGAATACTTGTTTACACAGATACCAAAAGGAAAAAAAAATGCATTTCCCAGAGAGCTTTTGAAAGGTGTGGTATTTGGACTACAGAAATGCCCTGTGAAAGCAAATAATCAGGTTTTCACACTTTGCTATTAAGCTATACCGCAAAAAAGCCCTTGTGGGAAGCAGGAGATGGCGTATCTCTTTGTCTCAAACTTTTGTTTTAAGAAGTTATCTGCTAATCCCCTAAAACATTGTCTTGAGGAAGCTCACTGAACTTCCAGGTAATGATTAATGCTAGGAAAACAGGTCAAAACTCAATACCCAATAAACCGAACATTTTTATTCAACACAAACATCCATACAAATAACATTTTATACTATGCACAGGTATTAGTGTCCTAACACATATACAGAAGAATGTAAAAATATTACTACCTTAAGTGTTCTGCCGTCTACCACCACGTTATTGACGCACTGTATGGCTCTGAGAGCATCTTCTGACCGGATGTAGGTTACATATGCGCTGGCACTTGGACCCTAGAAAGGAAACATACCATATTTTTATTTATTTATTTTTCTTCCCCCCTCAGACAGATCTGAATATGAAGTTGCTTTTTTACCAGCTCACTTCAAACAGGTATATTCATAGCTAGATGTTTTTAACAGGAAAAATGACCAAAACTGCAGTATTCATAAAAGTTTAGATGTGATGCATAAAGAATGGGGAAAAGAAACACATGAAAATGTGGCCTAAAGTTCTAAAAATACTTAAAGGTATTTTACCCCTGAAATGCAGATTAGTGAATAAATGCCGTATTCCTGCTTCCTTAAAGGTTCTCGTCCTGTCTGTCTCCAAGTTTTTAATCTTTCTGCGCTGCATTTTGTATCCAACTTTGAGAGTCTGGCTGGAAAACGCCTCAGTAACTTAAAAGTAATTTGATTTTTGCAATGGCGCATTTTTTTGTCTTTTTACTACTTTAACCTATTGCTTAATCAGAAATAGGGAGCCCCAGATTCACTCTGCACACATGTATTTTCTCTAAAGGAATAAATTAAAAAAAAATAATCACGAGAGCCTCTGACTTACCTGTGAGCCTGCATATGATGTGCTGTTATTAATTACAACTTTATGTATTTTACCAAACTTGCCAAAGTATTCTGGTCGTTTCAAAACCTACAAAAAAAGAAAGTTGAAATGGTATACTGGAAAGTTAATTCATACAGAGCTGTCCTCCTGTGTAACTGCAACTAAAGCCTTTAACTAATAAAAAACAGGTCTCTTCTACAAAGAGGAGGAGAACATGCAGATGTGTATTTGTTTTCCAACATAAAACATGGTTACCTGCAATACAGAGTATTGCCACTGCAGTAAAGAATGTAAATATGGGGTGTTTCACATCTTGTGTTGTAATTTTTAAAAATTCTTCTGGTACTCAGATTGCTTAAGTCTGACCCTGGCAAGATGCATCCCATACAGCATGAAGTATTCTTGTATGTATCTTATTGTATAATTTGAGGAAAGAAAAAAATTGCACTCAGTCCAGTTTTAAAATAACCATCTTAAACTTGCATTCAGATATATTAACTGCTAGGAAAAAAGCACTGAATGCTGACTCACTTTCCCCACTCCAAAGAGAAAGAGTAAACCAATTAGCTTGTGATAGCCTCAAGTTGTCAGAAGACCAAACTAAGTACAAGATGACAAGGTATGACACTTGTCAGGGGCAAGAATAAACATTTCAGAACCAACATCACGCTGAAATGAATAAGTAAATACCACATCCCTATTTCTGTCTTGCCCTTCTCTGCATCAGCTGGTAATAACACACCATTTAGGGATCCTGCACAAAGAAGGAACACCTCTAGCATATTAAGGAACTGTGTTGAATAACAGCTACCTGTGTGTCAGTGGAAATGGTAATGTATCTGACACATTTTGTACCAAAACCCCTTTTTTCTACCCCTGTGATGGAAAAAGGTGCAGAAGTACTGACTACTCAGACTGAAGCTAGATAAGCTAAGGACATAGCTAGTTCTAGACAAGAACCTGAGAGGTTAAAAAGGAAGATTTGTTTCCCCAGACCCATCTTCATATTAACGCTGGATAGTACAGTTAAACTGTACTGATCCAAGAATTTCTTTACCTTACCACCTCCTCTCCCTTCTCAAGGAAGCACCAGTGTCTCCAAGATCTAACAGGATTAATAACATTTGGAACATCCTGTAGAACTACAGGGCACATTGTGTAGACAATCAGTCACTCACTGGTCTCTTCTGACTGCTCTTCACTTGATCTACACCCTCTTGAAAGATCCTACACCTCCCCCTTGGGCATCTTTCCAGAGCAGACTGACAATCCCAAGTAAGGCAAAAGAGTTTCTTCAAGTGTCTTGCAGATAATACTTTTGACAAGACATGACAGCACAGCCCTCACAATTTTCACAGGAGTATGTCAACAGAAGTGGATCCACCTGTACTCCATTATGATCCACAGATCTATTTCCAGAAACAGCTAATAGCAGCCAATCTCCCCTCCAAATCATCTTTAGTTGTGCAGGATGTTTTTGCCTGCTTAAATGGAAAACTTAAATTGAAGATATTGAATACTTATTTTTGTAGCCCATCTCCCTTTGAGGCTGGGTTTCTTGGAAATCAAGTCATCTTGGTGCTATGTGCAATATTCAGCAAGTACACATTATCTTCTGGTATGTCAGTGAGAACACTGCTCCCACCAAACCTAGCACAAACTGCCCTGCCCTTACTACACCAATAAACCCACTTCTAATTACTTCAGGTATCCAGTGTGGAATTATCTGAGGTTAAAAAAAAAAACCAACAACAAAAAAACTGCCTACACTACTATTTCTCTTACTCAAATCATCTATCTGGTCAGAGAAACCAAATACATTTTTCAGTAAGAAACAGCACCAAACCAGTGCTGACAGTTGCTTGCAAATGCTTCTTGCTATATTCTTGCAGAATACTGAAGTGTTTATGTCAAGTCAGTTTAACTTTGATTTTTCTCTTCCATTCATATCCTTCCTTTTTTACCCTCTATTAAAAGCAACTTTTTACATTTGCTCTTTCCTAGTCTACCAAAATGCAGCCCATGTGCTGTGAGCCTCAGAAACAGTCCCTGCTATTTAAGATTTCTCCAGACAATTTAGTCCAATCAGGTGAATTTAACTTGGCACAGTAGTTTTGAAGACATCTATCTTACCCCGTAGTACATTCCCTCCATATTCTAATTCAAGGTACTTCTCATTAGCGCTGATTTCATTAGCCACCTGCAGCTGACTTACAATGGAAGTAAATAAAACATTTTAAACACAATTAGTTTTCTCAGAAGCTTCTTCTTGATGATGCAGAGTAGCAAGCCAACTCTTTCCTGGGTCTTCCTCTTAATTTTCTTCCCCTCAACTGACATCACCCTTATGCTCCTCCCTAGTTACACTTCAAGTGTTGGCTTTTTTCTTCTGTCCCTACAGGTTCATGCTACACTTTGTATTTGTTCTTTATAATCCAGCCAAGTTTCCATTTAAGAATTGGTGGTGCATGACACAGCTGTACAGTGCCAGCAGATCCAGCCTAGGAAAATGAGTACCTAAAAAAAAATCCTTAAGCTAATCTTTAGCTTCACAACCAGCCATTTTTAAACAAGCACAAGTAAGAATTTCCTTAAAAACAAAACAAACCCAAATAAACCAGCACATCTGTACTCCCAAAACCAAACAAACACTTAAGGTTATTTAGCAGGAGGAAGCTGAGTGGGTTCCCTTAAGAAGGGGGGACCCCAGCAGCAGTGAACCTTTTCAGTGCTGCTTCATTCTGTACCTGTCAGGGAGCCAGACAAGGGTGGGCACAAGACTATTCCAGTAGTCCTGACAAAGTTAAGAGCAAGATCTGCAAGTGTAAACCGCTCACCTCTGGATCTGCTAGGCGCTGAGATAGCCCTACCACGAAGACGAGGTTCTTCTGTACAACCCGTACGCTGGCCAAGTGTTTGCGATTCTCTGATATCTTCTGTTTTCTCTCATTTTGTTTCTGTTTCTTTTCATTTTTTATCCTTTGCAGCTCTTCCTGGGAGAGTGGTTTGTACACTGCTGGGTCTTCTGGATATGGCTAAATATAACAAAAATCATTAAAAACAACCCACATAAGAAACAAGACATTTGAAATTCATTAAGCCAGATGTCTTAACGCACAAATTTCTTCTGTGATACCATTCTGATTATTATGGCTAGCCACATCATAGAAGTAACATATTCAGTCCTTTGGGAAAGGTGAACATCTTGCATATTTTCATGGAATTCTCATACTTATAGACATAATATTGATTTGGGCTATAGCCACATTTCAACCCAGCTGCCTAGTCAGTCTGATAACGCTACAAGCAGCTGCAACAACAGCCAACACATCCTGTTAAGATTTCACTAACGTAGCATACTAAGCAGGGTGAAAGCATGCTCTGCATATTCAGTTTATATTTAGTTGTCTGATACAGAGTTGGATACTTAAATGTACTAACCAAGACTACAGGATAAGAAATCAAAATACAAATGTAATTTCAGTGGCCCACCAAGTTCAAAACAGTAACATCATTACACAGGTCAATCTTTACACAGTTAACTTCTCCTAGTGAAGAGACAGATCTCAATACAGTTACTGTATACTGATTTAATAGTATTCTTGCCAGGCTTGTGTACCAGTTTGAAACTTGGGTTTTGTCTTCCCTGGACAAAGGTGCATTTTCAACCTCAAGATTATCATCTACAGATAACTCCTCAAACACAGACATAATGCTGTAGATTCTAATCTCAGAAGTGTCTAGCACAAGTATAAGTGTCCTTAAAGTGACCTAGAAAGACTGCTCTATTCATGCAGAGCACTGCTCTAAAGGCACTATTTTAGCCTGCTCTCGTAGACTACACTGCACTGTCCTCCACCCCAGATTACTCCTCAAAGCAGTTCCATATTCTTCACCTGTCCCACTTCTCTCAGACTGAAAAGTTAGATTTCACATTTTATATACAAAGCAATGCTAAGCACAGAAGAAAGTATATAAAATATATATCTCAAACAAAAAGAATTGTTTATAAACACCGAGATGAGGTAAAAAATGTGAAGAGTACAGGAGATGCGCATGAAGGTGAAGAATTGAAATAAAGAAGTTAAGCTCACCAATATGTTGGCCAAAGTTCTTTGCTTGTACTAACATAACCAAAAGTTTCAGTGTGCAAGTCCAGCAAAAACAAATTTAACATTTTCCTGACTGTCCTCTATTAATGACAATACAAAACCGTCGTACTAAATAACCTGAGAAAAGCTACAGCAGCAGATGCAGGTGTAGGTTAATAGCATATATTATATTCCCTCTGTATGCATGATGCTACTGAAAGAGCCAGCAAGTGCTCTGACCTGATAGCCTTCCAAGTATATCCCCAAACAAAACAAGACCATTTTACAGTTTAAAGTTCAGCATAATTATGCTCTACTTGAGACATCTTCTGATAATACATTGCAGTCAACTTCAGTAGATGGCATCTCATGTTTAAACACCAAGGCCTCTGGAACATGTTTTTAATACCACAAAGGAATTTAAACTTGCATGGTACTTTAGCAGTAGCCAGAGGTACACAACTAAGCCCTTAACGTGAAAATACAGTAAGGACTCAAGTTACTCTTGAAGAGCTGTTAAAACTATACCGTTTCTTAAGAAGTTATGTTATTCACAAGTCACACTGAATATGTTATACAGATTTCACAATGTACTTGAACAGCAATGACCTGTTAGAAAGGTCGTTTGAGATTAACTATAGCCAATGATTATCTTGAGTTTTAACACGTGCACATGAGGGCTTCAGAGATACAGAATAATTCTGCAAGGGATTTCACTCATTTAAAGCATTTTTCAAAGTCTCTGTTAGTCAACCATCTAGAATAAAGAATAGATATTGTTTTGTTTTAGGGAAGAGAAAGACTGCTTGGCAAAGAGAGAGTTAATTCAGTTATCACACTCAAGCTGAGTTCAAGTAGGAATGGGAAGAAAGCAAGCTCCAGTATAAGGTAGATATAGTTCCAAAAAAGCTTGCAAGTGTGTTGCTCTCTGGTATCACGCAAGAAATTAATTCATGGTTTTCACTAGGTTCAGCAAGGCTCCTGAAGGTCCAAAAACAGCACAGCAAACAGTGTCAAAGTTCACCAGCTTCTTTCTTGCCAAGCACAGCCACATTCAAAGCATATTCTCAAATGAGAAGCTGCCAGACAGTACGTTCCTTTCTCTGCACAGTCATTTGCTACTGAAGGTCTTGAACGTTAGTCAGGAAACATCCCAGGCAGCTCAAGCACAACCCCAAGAAAAACATTTCTTTGTCTATAGTAAAAGTTCATACTTATACAGGAGAGCACAAGAACTGCTAGAAAGCACACAACTAAACAGCAAATTCAGCATCAGGGAAGAGAAATGTCTTCATTTCAGTGGAAAGGACAAGACTTCCTGAATAAAGATTTCCATCACTACAAAGCAGCAGCAGCTGATTTGCCACCATGGATAACAGCACTTGCTTGAGCAACAGAATCATCAGGAAGTTCCCACTAGATATTGTAGAGCTGTATTACATAGGAAACATTTCATGTGTATGTATCACACTTATGACATGTTTCATGTTTCTAAGGAGTAGTTGGATATCCTGACTTGCAGGATCTGTAAAAGAATCTGTGTACACCTCTTGAATCCCAAGAATAAGTCAGAAACCTAATCCTAAGTAGTGATAGATTTTCTTGTATATAACGCGTGGCATAATGACATATAAGAGATACTGTGCATTTAAGGAGAGCAAAAGGCTTGTAAGCACTGCACCAACATTTCAGAAGCTAACTCTAAAAATCAGTACTAGAACACCTGGTTCCTTTCAAATAAGGATATAAAGTCAGCCTACAAATAGAACAATAAAATATTTCCTCTTCAGAGGGATTACTTTCCACAGTGTTGAGGTTCATGAGCTCAGATGATAGTTCAACTACAGACAGAACACATACAGGGAAGGCTGGTGGAGCACGGCACTGAAAGCCAAGCAAGGTGGACTGACTGCTGGTGTATTTCACAGAACCATTTCACATGTTGTCCAACCCTACCAAAATGGGGGTAGAAGGATGACCATAGGTACTAGAAAGTCTCAGGTCTTGGAATAGCTGAAGTGGCAATGCTACTGACATGACCACTTTTGTTTGTTTGTTTTTGTTGTTGTTGCTGTTGTTTCTTTGGGGTTTTTTGTTTGGTTGGTTTTGTTGCTTTTTTTTAAGACATACCTTAACCAATTGTATTGCACATGGCATAAAACAAGGGGCTAGATGGTCCCAATGACCAAGAAGCATAAGATACTTGTTTAACCTACTGTCACCGATTCCTTGGCTCACAGAAGATTTGACATCCAAGCAAAGTAGCGACATTGTCATCAGCATTTATGTATTTTCAGATGCAAGATATTAAGGGATGTCAACATTACTGGATTCACTGACTTAAGTTCAGCTGACACCCTTCACTTAAGTTATACAAATACTCTTCAACAAAAACCATGGAAGCCACTTGAACAAGGTGTGACAACATGGAAAATGACCAGACTTTGTTTACACTAACTGCAAGTTGCTGGTAGTTCTACAAGAACTTCATCAAAAGTTCGAATGTTTCTTCTGTAGTCTCATTTCTTTAAACAGAGATGGCCCTTGATGAATTCTCAGTCTTCCTGACTAAGTTTGTCTTGCCATTTAAGTTTTGCTTTCTTTCATACTTTTTTCCCCCCACAACTATTGAAAGTCGAGCTGGGATTTATCAAGCATTTTGGTTCTGTCATTTCCAGATGAGTCACATTCTTTCCACTTAATGGATGCACCAACATCTCTCAGTTGTTGCCTTGCTACCACCAAACACGTTCTGAAATGAAAAATACAGAGAAAGTCAATAAGGTTTATGCACAGTATACACCATACCACTTATAACAAGAATAAAAATAATACCAATTTCCTATGTATTTCTGAATATAAGTCACTGCATCAAACTACTCAGTTGTAGGATTAAAAGCACAGAGAAAACAACTGACATTTGAAGACTGTGCACTAAGACCAGGTGTTCCTTTCACACAGAAGCAGGAGTAGGAGAAACATGGACAAAAACATGCTTAAGACATGTTAGTTTCTTGGTCATAAATGTAGAAGTTTACTACTTCTCTCCATCTCTAACACAAGATTCTAGGAGGAATAAAGCCCACTAAATCAAGGAACTGGAGAACAAGGCAAAGCCACACCACAAGAGCAGCTGTGTATCACATTATATTATTTGGTGGAAGGACAAAACAACTAAGATTTCAAAGCAAAGGAGATAGGCTTTTTTATTGTTGGATTTAAAAATTGCAACAACTGATATTAAGGTCTGAGAGTGCTATACACTATTAAAGCAACACAAGAGACTAAAATGGCACATATTCCTATGACAAACAGTACTTAGGCCATTGAATTTTAAAGGTTATTTTTTTTAAAATAAAGAAAAATCACTATGAAGTTAAAAATCGCTAGTTTCACAACCAGAACCTTTGAGTCTGCTGGTCTGTAAACCAGGTTTTGGCTACAGAAGTCTTTTGAGAACAGCAGATTTTCATTCTAATTTGACTAGTTAGCAGCTATTTCACTCACAGTTAAGAAATCAATTGACTGGAAAAAACAGGAAGGCTTGCTTAGCATCTTACAATTGACTACACATACAATTCTGAAGGGCATCAGGAACTCAAAGCAGGTCAGTGCTATTTTTTAAGGAAGTACTTTTTGTAGTTAATGAATTAAACAGAAACTACTTCTGAGTCTATTTCGGAAGCTTCAGACAAAGTTTAGAAAGCATTTAATGTGTTAAGACTAACAAGTACTAGTTTCACGCCAGCATTCAAGTCAGATTCATACTAGCACCTTACTTTCACAAATCAAACCAAAGCAAACGTTACTCTACTACAGTTACTAACAAGAGGAAACTTACGACACACTAGTTCAATTGACTGCAGCCACATGAACATATTCTGCACACACAAATGTTAAGCTATATAACAGTTCAAGGATGTAGAAGTATTTTCTGCAAGCTAACTTCTTTTCAGTTAGAAGTAAATTAGACAAGCTTAGGAAAACAGTAGTATATATGCTATGCACAGTTAAGATCTATCAAACTAATGGCACAGACACCACTATTTTTTCAAAAATCTCTCTCTAAACCTGTCAACCAAAATCCCTGGGTAGGGAACTTCTTCATTGCTCCTCTCCACAGACTAGTGATCAAGTCACTGGAGAACTTACATTGCATTCCATACCATTAGCACAAAGAGCAGTTTTCTATAACATAGTTGCACATAACACACTCAGCCTTGCTTTATTATGCATTTGTTCACAGTTCATTTTGCAGTAACTATCCTGCACTGGTATACACATTATAAACATGAAGTACCTGTTGAAAGCCACTAGAAAGTTACTACTAGAAACTTCCCTGCAAAAATTTTGCTGCTTTGGCATTTTCTGCACTTCAGCATTTTAAGTGGTCACAGCCAGTACACACCACAATAGCAGATATGAATTAGAAAACTTCTTAGATCTTTTCCCAAGAAACTTTACTACACACAGATAGAAACTATTTAGACACACTGCACACAAAAACACATACCTGGTTCAGAAGGTCCAGCAAGCTTCAAAAGGTGACAGCATCAAATAAGTCTGAAGAAGCCATCAACTGTGCAGTTCAATATTATTAATTCCCAAGATCCTGATGGGGTCTCTGTGCCACAGTGTCTTTGTGTATTCCATGAAAGCAGTGTACAGCACAGCCTCCTCTATGCAAACCTCCTACAATTCAGTGATATGGCTGCAAATCCATTCAAGAACATCTTGCAGTCCACAGATGAATAATGTGCCAAGAACATAATCCTCATCCATTGGGAAAGAAGAGGCCTCCTTCCTCTCCTGGAATGGCCGGTGTGCTTCCTTCCAAGTGTAGCACTCATTCTAGCTTTCTCCCAGAAAAGCTCTGATCAAACTGTATCCAATCCAGCAAAGTATTTACACATCCAATCATATGCCAGATTATTCCACATTAAAAAGTTCAGCTGTGGCAGTATCCATATTTCAAGGAACTCAGATAACCAGAGGCAGTGAAGAACATGTGATTTCTCAAATATATTCCACAGATTTCCAATAATGAACAGGCAGAGATGAGTCAAATAGATGTTGGCAAAAAGTAGTGTAATAAATCCAGGTAAACGAAGTGATTTACACAGACAAGACAATTCCAGAAGTCTCATGTTGCACCAGAAGAGTAGAAATTTGCTTGTACTATGAAAATTACTATACAGCATGTGTCATCTACAGCAGTTATCGCATACAGAGACTGATTTGGCTGATGACAGGTGTATCTTCCTGGTAGAACACACAGCTCAAATATCGCAGCAAGTGTGCACAATTTGTTAAGAAGCATACGGTGCTGTGGGATAGCCTTCAAGCTTGCAGATGCAACCAAACACAAGTTAGCAGTGATAGCTCTAGTGTAGCCAAGGCCCAAAAGAGTAGCAAGAAAATATAACTGGAAGTGATTACAGAAAGCTGTGGCAGTGAACAAAGACAGTCAGACCAAGTAAGATTACTTGCGGTCTGAAAAGGGAGCTGTAGTAAGAGACAGGAAGCCAACAAAGGCATAAACTGAGGACAGGATCACAATTAAATAGCAGGAGAAAGGGGACGTAAGTAGCTGTGATTACAAAAAGAGGAAGACCAGGCAAGAAAGTTACAATCAAGGGAAATCATTAGTGTTAAAGAGAAGATATTGAGAAATAATTGTATTAAACACTGAAGATAAGGAAATAATGAGGTTAAGCAAAACACTAAAAGGAGGAGGAAAAGAACTCAAAGGAAAAAGCAGGCAAATTAGTGAAGCTGAAGTTTATAGCTGTGGCCAACCCAAGTATCAGCCAGACATCAATTAAGAGAAAAGGAGAAATTAAGTGAGAGTCTCAAAGTACCACCCTTTAAGCATTTGGCAACAAGATCAGAATACTAGACAAATAGGCTTAGCTTAGATTTTGAAATGCTTTAAAGTTTAACACTGTTGGATATAATTTCTAAAGGTTTTACATGTTTAGTGTCCAGAAAAATATGGATTAAAAGCTCCAGTGCCACAAACAAAACAAGCAGGTGCTTTATAAGCTTGCCTCAGACAGCTCTGCTAATTTAGCTGAACCTTGGCCCCTGGCAAACCCCTGATGCTGGAATCCTCACTGTCCTTCCCGGGAAGACTTTGTCAATGCACAAGCACCCCAACTCAAAGGATTTCTGGGGGGGAAGGAGGAACAGTTCTCCCAGCATCAGCATGCCTTGGTTCTGATCCACAGCTTCCCCTATTAATCCAGTTTTGAATTTAACAAACCAAGACTAGCCACTACACAACAGCTTCGACATCTACGCAGACAGAATTTGAAAGATCCAACACCTCACCCTTGAGCTAGGCCATGACTAGGTGGTGAATGCTTCCCTGAAGGAAAAGGATGTCTTGGGTACCAACACAATGCAAGAGCCTTGCGATATGTGCAAGGCAAGCTGCTGTTCCAGGATATTTACCTTTCTGCAAGCAGGACAAAGTCCATTCTCATCAGTGCGGATACGATGCCAACAGAAACGACATATTTGGTAGCCACAGGTGCAAGGGAAGAAGTTGATGTCATCAATTTCCAGAGGCTCCATGCAAAGGGGGCATTCCACAGGGTCTTCCTTGGCATCAGGGCTGCGAGACATCTTTGTGTTCGCAGAGCAGCAAAAGTTTATAATAACTTAATAGACCAAGAAAGTCAGTACTTGAATGGCTGCAAGAGAAAGAAAGAAAGTGCTTAGTACTTTTGACAACCTTTCTTTTGCACCTTTCAGTATTTCAGTTCTTCACCACCTTCTCTTTCTCCCCACACAAATTATCTACTAGCACACAAGTCACTCCCTGATAAACTTCAGCATCTCTTCCTACTTATGAGTCACACAAGTAATATGAAAAATAGTAGTGCTGATGTACTTCCCTACCTGGATAGGCAAGCACTTCTTTGGCAGTCCACTAGTCTATTTGGGTTTCAGACAGTACAGCTGTCAGAAATGCTTAACAGTGCACACCACACGCTGCTTTTAAGTTTTGCCAGCTCCTTTAACTATTGCTTTCTTGAAATCTTCTACAAATCCAAACCCTTGAATGCAGGATTTCATGTTTAAGATCAATTTATTCCTTTGCTCAGAGACTTTGGAACAATTTGAGATTTGGAACAACACTGAGGTCATCCATTCAGGCTTTTCAGTAGGGTTACAGAATTATCAAACAGAAACAAGGAAAGCTTCTTACTGAGGGGGGTTTGTTTCTTTGCCCATCTCAACTTTTGGTCCAGAGGTTGATCTCTGAGATCAGCCTTTGGACTATAGCATTAGCAAAGATTTGTCAGGTACACAGCTTTCTACACGTGTGAGACAACTTTCATCAAGTCATTTATGCTTTACATCAGCATTCAATGCATGCCAAAGCCCAGATACATGCAAGCAGTTGAAAAAACCTTAAGTTTTAAGGCAAGAGTGCATCCACAATAAGGTACTTCTGGATCAGAATTTTGAAGAGAACCAAAATTCAGGTCACCATTTTCTTAATTCATTTCTTGAACTCAGTCATTTGACTATATTTCTATTCTGCCAGTTTAAGACTGCAGCACAAAAAAAAAATCTACTTCCAAACTCAAAAGAAAGACTCAGTCATCTCTCAGATATTAAATCAGTTTGGAGGTTTTCTTTCTTCTTTCATTTAGGTACCAGTGGATATTTGAAGTTGTATCAAATCTTAAGGCAAGCTGTCTCAATCTGATGCACGAGACATGCATGTAGATAGGACAGAATTCAAGGACAACAGTAGAATTTTAGGTGGACCATTTGGAAGGAGAAGAAAAAAAAGCAACCTAAACAAAATAGAAACCCACTGAAGAAGATATGACTGGAATTGATAGTTGGATGGTCATACCATCTGTAACAAACTACACCACCTTTTCACAAATAAGTGAGCTAAAAAGTTTAAGAAAGCCAAGATTATTTTTACAATTATGCCTTTCCCAAAATATAGGTCATGCAACTATAATTTAACCATGCACACACAATCTGGAGTCTCCTCCGCTTTCCTAGAGAGTCTTCTGTTTCATTTCTGACTAAAAACTATGAGACTGTGTACTGTCCACTCTTTCTCTAGACTTTTAGGAGCAAGTCCAGAAACAAACTCTCACATCCACCTACATGAAGAGTGACATTTACTCCTGTCCCTGGAAACATGATGACGGAATGTTTTGAGATCAAACCCCAGCTTGCAGATTCTGCGAGGCATGAGGTTCATGTATCTTTGGTGTGATTCTTTAATAACCCATAAAAAATACACTTCTGTGCATGAAGCCTGTCTCAAAGTCCAAGAGGTTCCAGCTCAAGTTGGGACCTTCCACTTTACAGCACAGGTTCCATTTAGCATCAGTCTGCAATACTTATTCCTGTCCTGTACATCTCTTCAGGGACAGAAATTCCTCTGCAAGCGGCCAGGAGAGAACCCAGAAGAGGAACAGCATACAGACACATCCAAAGCATCGCTTAAATACACAGCAGAGAGTATTTCTCTCTGTACAGGAACAGTCGTGTTGCAGCGAGGTTAACCTGTATCCACCAGAAGCCCAGACTAACTGCAATTTCAACCAGCTTGGTAGGCAGCAAAGTTTCTAAGCATGAAGTCCAGTTCTGATAAACATACACTACTGCCCTAGAGAGAAAAAGTTCCACCAGATAAACTCACATAAACATAAGGACAAGAGAACGGATTTTAGATGCGGCAAGCATAATTTCTCTATACGGCATTAGAAACAACACTGTGCTCTTTCTGACCTGCACAATGATTAAAATAAATACAAGTTAAACTTCTACAATAATATAGCAGCTTTTACTTAATTATCTATGCTTTCACTAGTGCTGTATTTACAATCATTTTGACAGGCTCTAAACCAGGTTCTGGGACCTTACCAGTGTTTTCTGCTGAGAACACCAGCAGAATCTGACCTGAAGGGAGGAAAGGATTAGCTTGTTTGGGAGCTTTGTCTTGTTTTTAAGAACACATTCCCACTGGCTGAAGAGTGGGAGGGACTGTTAAAAGGCCACAGCACATTATTTAATTGTTTATTATGCAGATAACACATTTCTACAGCAACTCTTACATTTCCTGTAAACTTTTTGCACTTGTAGAGCAGCAAAATGATTACAATATGCAAGTATGAGATAAACCTCATGGATTCTGTTCAGTTTCGATTTGGATTTGACTTTATCACAGATCTCCAAACAACAGATCAGAAAGCAGACAGCATAGTCCCTTCAACCACGTACTCGTTCCACCGCATGCTCAGCAGCTTTGAGCCTACTGAAATACATCTAAATAAAGCCATACTAGCACTAGTGAAGCTGCAGTTAAAGGCGCGGTTTTGAAGAAACTCCAGCCGCCAGAGTAAAACCACTGAATTATGAAGTTGCTATTTGGAATCTCTACTAAGAAATGTCATCAGTCCATGTGAAAAAAAGTGGGACATATTAGCTAGTGCCTCTGGGATATGCAGACAAGCTCTAACAAAACTGCAACATGATTAACATTTATGAGCTGTTTAAGTTAACACTAAGAGTTCAGCAGCTGCTAGCAATAATGCCAATAGCTTGCTTCAGTCAGCAAACAGCCCCTTATTTTACAACAGAGTAAAGAGCAGCTGTGTGCCATGTTTCTTGAAACTAAGCAGGAGGCAATATTTATTTACTTGGGAAAAGACCATTCAAGGCTCCCATTCAGAGATTCTCCACTGAAGTGTATCTCCATTTCAGGAGGGTTTGTATACCAGGGTTCGTGTCTCAACTCTGCATTGGAACAACGCCTGATTTTTCAAAGCCAGAATAACATACATAGTAAAGCACCGTTAATGCATTGTTCATATAGTGCTACCAAGAAACACAGCATAACTAGTCAGTTCTAAGGCTATTCCAAACCACTCAAGATTAACACCACAGGAAAAGTAACACAGCAATGGCAAAAAAACCAAAAGGCAGTATTACATGCTGTGTCTAATCCAGAGTATTTGGTCTTTGGGATCAAGTTTAAAGAGATTAAATTAGTAGCATCTCAGGAGAAAAAAAAAAGTTTGCACATGTGTACACACGCAATACAAGTGGCAAGAATTTGTCCGTATACTTTCCAAAACGCCGACAACTGCAGTCAAACAGGGCTCTGAGAGCTCCACATCCTGTTTACAGGACACACTGCCAAAATGTTCATGCACACAAGGATGTAGCAGAGGTGGACAATGTCCAATAGCATCTTTTAGATTTAGTGAATTTGTAATATATAGTAACCAAAATATAGAAATACATAGTTGTATGCCCTAGCCCTTCCATCATACCAACTAATAAATTCCTTTCTTTTCCAAACACATATGCAAAATGAAGAGAATTTTTCATTAACTTTAAAAATTGCTTAGTTAGTGGATTTGTCAGCTGTGTCTAATCAGCTTCACTGTACAATTGTTTCTCTTTATGAAATCCTCCAAATTTTGCAGTTGGAAGAAAGCAGTATTTGAGAATACTCACCTAAACACAATTTTACTTCTAATACAGCTAGTGATTTCAGTTAATTTAGGATGCAGACGGTGCCTTCCACATTTTCACTTGAGGTGAGCAAGTTCAGCTTTCAGCAGTTTATTTTCCCTATTTAATTTTAAAAGGGGTTGTAAAAAAACAGGGGTAGGGGATAAACAACTCGCTTGTTATCCAGTCTTTTTCCTCAAGCACACTGATTTGAGACTTGACACACTCCCTCTCATATCCTCATAGTAGACACCAGCACATCTCCACTTGATAGCAGTTCATTTAAGTAATGCGTCCCTTAAGCTTTAAGTCCTCCCCTAGGAGGGCAACGAGCTTCAGAGGATCCAGACACATTCTCCCCCTCACACGATGGGCTGAATCCAGCCTTGCCAATTGCTTTGAGACATTAAGAAAGTGTCACAGCTAAAAGTTGGCAAAAAGCAGTCATGAAAAACCTGAGTAAAGGACTGACATCCCAGAAAATAGTTGGAGACTTAGGGGCTCTTGAAGGAAAAAATCAAATCCAGACATGTGTTAGCTAATGTTTCACTTAAAGTTTAAACATAGCTGACACTTGAAGTGAAACAGGTCGGAGTCTATGCGCTGAACCTTTAGTAAGGTCTCATTAAACTTATGCAAACAGAAACTCGTACTTTTTTTTCACAGCCTTGTCTCCTTTGAAACCCATCAGCCCTGAGAAGTCTCAAAAACATGCCGCAGATGTTGCCTGTGTAACACTACAGGGAAGGCAGATCTCAAGACCTCCATTCCCACCCTGCCAAGGATCAGTTCCCTTTCCACGCTTCACCTCTGTGGTGATCCCACACAGAAGCAGACTACGAGCAGCAGCTATAATGGGTTACCCATTCCTTGAACCAGGAGAGCAGCAGCAGTTCTGCCAGGACAGCGCTCTCCTCCAGGCCAGCACAGCAGCCCAAGGCCCATGCTTGGGCCACCTACTCCCACTGGTGACTCTGTGGAAAGGAGAGCAACCCAGACCTCCTTCAGACACTGTACATAAGAAAGGCATCGCAGTGACCACTGGAAGGTTCACATCGAACCGTTTCATAGGCAGGCTGCAGAAAAAAAACCATTTTAAGCACAAAGAACTGAGGGAGATCCAGCAAGTTAGTCAATCAGGGCCCGATACAGGAGAAAGGTTCGCATGTGTCCCCCCCAGATCATGGATGGATGGTCTCGTCATTAAAACATCTATTTTAAACCACCTTATTTCTCAATTAAGTCATTCACACAATTCAGATGAAATCTGGGGAACTTCATGCTACCCTCTACTTGCTTGTCAGTTTTTGAAGCACTACATAAGGAGAGTCATCCCTTTCTCCCACCAGCCCTTCACATCAAAATACAGTGATATTTTACAATCACCTGGTTAGCAACACTGATATAGTGAGATGGCAGAGTGCTGAAAACAGGCTATGCTTTTCTAAGTTTTATGGTGCTGTTACTAGACTGAGAACAAAGGCACCTCAGTGGCAAGCAAGCAGGCTCTTGAATTCATCCAAGTTAATTTTCATTTGAGACAGAGCGAAAGTTCACTTCCTACTTCTTTTTCCTGACCATGCTGAACATTTAAAGCAAACTGTACTAATTGCAAAATCATGCCCAGTAACTGTACAGTCTGTTTTCTCTCATGTCTTTTCTCGGAAATAACATTTATTATTCTGTCTGTGGTCTGTAGCTACATTTCTATCACAGGACAAACAACGTGTAAGAAAAGTAAGAGGCAAAGTCCCAGATGTTTAGAAAGTATGATCAGGAATCAGGTAGCTTTCTCAGCATTTCCAAACACAGCATTACACTGAGTAGGATTATCCCCAAATTATTTAAGCTCAAAGAGGTGAAAACTGAAGTCTCTAGAGACTCTTTGGCTTTAAGCTGCCCTGCAGGTGCTTAGGGAGCTCACTCTCATGGTTTCAGACTCCAAATTGTGCCAGCATAAGCAGTTGTCCTATCACTTGAACTAACGAGACCAAAACATAAGTATTTTTGCTGGGTCATGTTTTACCCAAATCAATCCTCCATCCAGTTCATCACAAAGCCATGCAGAATCTTGCAGCAGCACAGTGAAGATGCAGAAACGAGCACCTAAGGGTAGCAACCGCTCAAGCAGCATGATCAGCAAGAGTGCAAAAATCAGCCAAAAGAATCCACTAGATAAGTTTAGACCTAATGCCCTCAAGGCATCCTAATAACAAAAATAAGAGTCAGATGCCACCTGCTAAACAAGAGAGGAAATGATCATTTTTTATAAACCTCGTGTGAACACACACTATTTCAAGACAGTTATGGGGCAAGGGGGGAAGAAGTTATGTACCACAAAGATGCTTTTATCTCATTTAAACTGAACCAAGATTTGGTCACTGTAGCCTTACTGTTATAGGACTCAACGTCTACGCATAAAGAGCTAAATACTGGGTTGGCTAAAAAGTAATCGCATTTTTTTTTTCTGGGTAAATGAAAGGCAAATTTTTCATGGGAAACAGAAACCATAGTAAACAAGATACTACACATTCTGTTCCATTATCTTTTGCCATCTTTCAGGCAACTTCATAATTCCACGCTCAAAGCGGCTTTTATCTTTTCCAGCAAAAAACAGTTCCAAGAATGTTTTGATATCCTCATCAGCACTGAAGGTTTTACCATTCAAAAAGCTTTGTAAAGAACACAGCAAACAGCAGTCTGATGGCACCAGGTCTGGTGAATATGAGGGATGTGGTAACTCATACCGTCCAAGCTGCAACAATTCCTTACAAGCCACCAAACTTGTTTCTCCATGATAACGCTAGACCACTTACAACAACTTTGCAATTCACTGATTCTGGATGCTTCTGTTTGATGCCATCATTTCATTTATCCACTTGACAACAGTACACATCCAAATTAACAGTTGGAAGCAATGCAAAATACACAATACCTTTGAGATCCCACCAGACTGACAGCAGAACTTTTTTTTGGGTGAATATCTGCTTGTGAAGTGCTTTTAGCTGGTTCATCACACTATAGCTCCATGATCTTTTTCATTCATGGTTGTTGTACACAATCCATTTTTCATTGCCTGTTATCATCATGTATTTCAAAAATGGATCATTTTTCCCACATTTGAAGAAAGAATCGCAGATGTCAACGTGCTTAGCAAGATGAATTTCTTTCAGCTCACATGCTATCCAAATACTGAGCTTCCAAAATGAATTTCTTTCAGCTCACATGGTACCCAGATATCGAGCTTCCTAACATATCCAAGTTGTTTTAAACTGTTTTCAATGCTCAATTTTGCTATACTAAGATTATTGGCAATCTCTCATGTCATTAAATGCTAATTGGATTCGATTAATGCCTTTATTTTGTCATTATCAACTTCAATTTGCCTTCCTGAGCATGGTGCATCTTTAACATCAAAGTCTCTGGACTGAAGTTCAGCAAACTAATTCTGACACTACCATAATTTTAAGGCATCTTCCCTATACACATCGCATAACTTTTTATGAGCTTGCACAGCATTTTCCTTTTCTGAATTAATAGAGCAAAAATATTATGAAAACATTCCTTCTGATTTTCCATTTTGAAATCAGTATCAAATAAACGTTAACTAAATCAGGCACTTTCTTTTTCCAAAAGAAGCTTGAACTGTCAGCTATCGAGTTACGTAACGAATTTGCAGTTTAAAATGAACCTAGCTACATTTCAAGACATGTATGTCCATCTATGTAAAAAAGCAATTACTTTTTGGCCAACCCAATACTAACAGTAACAAAT